>NW_010234816.1:0-3787 GCF_000690775.1 Eurypyga helias
GGGGTCAGCAGGTGCTAAGGGGGGCTGAGGTGGATGTCGCAGCACCATAAGGAAGTTGGGAGCTGGGTGGGAAATGTGGGAGCAATGGGGAGATAACGGGGCACAGTGGGGCGGGGGGCTGCGGTGCCTCTGTCAGCCCCAGGACCTGCACTGTCGGAGGCTTCCCAGGAGGTCACTGCGGGGGCACAGAGGATGGTCCGAGGGCTGGAGCCCCTCTGCCCTAGGCTGGGGGAGTTGGGGGGTTCAGCCTGGGGAAGGGAAGCTCCGGGGAGACCTCAGAGCCCCTTCCAGTGCCTGGGGGGCTACAAGGAAGCTGGGAGGGCTTTTCCCAAGGGCAGGGAGTGACAGGACAAGGGGTGACGGGTTTAACCGGGAAGAGGGAGATGGAGATGGGCCATGGGGAAGGAATTCTTCCTGCAGAGGGTGGGAGCACTGGGACAGGTTCCCAGAGAAGCTGGGGATGCCCCATCCCTGGGAGTGTCCAAGGCCAGGCTGGATGAGGCTGGGAGCACCCTGGGCTATGGAAGGTGTCCCTGCCCATGGCAGGGGGGTTGGAACTGGATGATCTTTAAGGTTCCTTCAACCCAAACTGTGCTGCGGTTCTATGATTCTATGAATTGGGAGTGAAAGGGCTGGGAGAGTTTTTCCCTATTCCCTGGAAGGTTGCACTGTTTGCCTCGGAGGGAGGATTTGAAGGGAGTTAGAGACCTAAGGCTGGAGGCAGGACCTGGTTGGCGTGGTAAGAAAACGCAACGTGAGGGACGGGGTGATCATGCAGAACCAAGGTGTTATCTCAGATTCCATGATCCGTGTTGGGGGCAGTGCTCTTCGCCTTGCCTTTGCGTGCGGGGTTCCCGCTGTTTGTCAGAGCATTGAGACTTCCCGCTTTTCAAGGCGTGCTGAAGCTTCTGGGGGGAATGGGAAGCGGTCGACGTCAAGTTAGCCTGTTGCTGCTCTTTTTTCTTAAATACTTACATGTTCCTCTCCATGAAGCCTGCAAATAAATTAAAAAAATGTGCTGTAGGCCTGAGTTTCACATACTCTATGCTCTTTCCTGCAAAACCAGACCTGATATCCCCTGGAAAGGATGTGAATACCGGGATAATAATTAGCATTTACAATTTAATGTTTTGTAGGTGTGTTTTAATATGTAGCCATGAAGGTGCTTTCTTACCGGTTTTATTACCCCTGTGGCATTCTAAGGAGGGGACTTTGTAATCGGGGTGTGCAGTAATATGGTTTGTTAACCCCTGGAAAGGTATTTTCCTTCTTTTTCTTCCTTTCCCTGCATAAGTATTGATGGGAAGGTGTTTCTCACGTGGCATAAATGCCTAAGAAGACTGGGAACATCCCAGCATCTGGACTGAGTGACAACATGACCCCACCGTCACTTTTCCGTTGGTTGTCCATTGTGGATTCCTGTCTCTGTGCAAAGGGTTTGGGCAAGGAACGGGTGTCTGTGTTGGGAAAGACGCCCAGAAAGGAGGCAGGGGAGAAGCTCTGTGGTAAAGATCCCATGTTCCATTCTTGGTGGGGTTGAGAAGATAAAAACGGTGAAGCTGTTGCTGGCTTAGAGGGGAATTCCAAGTAAAAATGCTTCAGAAAGTTGAAAAGAGTGTAGATGTCCCTATGGCCAGCAGTCAGACGGTGTCATTATCTTCCTGCTTTTTCCCTATTTCCATCTGTTGCCTTGGTTGTCATAGATGGGGTCCAGATCCTGCGGCTCGTCCCTAGGCAGGCTGATTTCTGCAGCCAGGACGGGGGAGTTTTCCGACTTGGGCTCCCGCCTGCAGGTTTCCGGGTTAAAAACCCCGCGTCTGTGGCATCCAGCCCGATGGGACTCCGCTCCTGGCTGGGTTTGCACGGGAAGTTGGCCACAGCATTACCAGATCGGTGTAGCTGGCTGAGATTAGATCTCGACAGAGCTGCCTGTGGTTTGTGGATGTACGTGGAGCCCTCTGAAGAGTGATTTACGCACGGAGCCTCCTCACGCGCCCGAGGATTACACGGAGCGACGGGATACAAACGCCGGGAGTAACTTGCGCTCCCTCACGCTTGCAGCCAAGTGAGTCAGAAGGCAGGGAAACCTCCCGCTCCGGAGGTTGCACCATGCTTTTGCATCACCCCGTATATCAGCGTGGGAAGATGCGGGTCCCAACCGCGTCCCAGCCTCGGGAAGTCCCCGGCAGTTGGGCTTTAGGAGCAGGCCTGTCTCAGTCGGGGCTTCCGTGCTGAAACCTTGTCCTGCAGACAACGTTTTTCCCGGAGCATAGGATAAAACATCTCTTTTCTCCCCTTGCTGCCCAAATCTACGCGGAAGCCACGTTGCTGGAGCCGCGTGTGGTCTGTCCTTCAGCGACATGGATTAGAAGGGCAGAATTACCCCTGGCGTGGGTACCACTTGGCAACCAGGAGCTTCTTGAGGGCCTGCTCCGGTTTCTTGCCTGACTTGTGTTCTGTGCAGTTGTCTCCTGGTGTAGATGCATCGTCGGCCTGAGACTCGGCGGGTCCCGCTCTGCTGCTGGGTCAGTGGACGGCGTAGGTTAAGGCAGAAGTGAGGTGTGATTACTGACTGATCCGCCGATTTACATCTCTTCAAACAGTCAGGTGGCGGCAATGCCAGGGAGAAGACGCGGTGTTGCGACGATCCTCTCCGGCTAGCAGCGTGTCCTCCAGGAGCAGCCCTCCCCGCCGGCCCCTTGCCGCCTGACTCGGCAAGGCCTCTGGCTTCTCTGGTGCCGCTGCCATAGAAACGCTGAAAATTCATCCCCGTGGTTCTGAAATCTCCCTTTTCGCGACGGCGCTGGCTCCTCCCTCCCGGAGCTTTTCCAAACACAGGCACTCTGTGAAGCTGGGTTACTTCAGAGTCACCAGAAGTCATTTTCTGGGATGTTCTCCGTGTTGCTATGACAGCAGCAGCGTACTTGGCGCCCTGGCTGCTGTCAACGGCACAGCTTTAGCGCGAGGATCCGTTTCCCACAGCACGCGTCACCTCCTCGCTGGTGAACGCGCTATTGGTGGCAGAGCGCTGCGTCTCCAGTTAGGACATCGCCTAAGCCCTTTTGGGCTATTTCTGGCACATCCAGGGGCTTTTACAAATAAAAAGTTCTTTTTTGTTTGCTGTCTTTTTGCTTTTGAAGAGTTCTAGCGATTCGGATTCTTATGGTTTTCGTTTGGCTTTGTAATCTTTTCACTATTTAGTGATTCCCCCCCTCCAAACACAAAGTGCCTCAGGCTCTTGAACTGAAGGGAGAGCCAAGATGCAGAAGGTAAGGCCTGCTTTTCACACACATACTTGTATTTTGGGGTCTGTCAGTGCTTCTGTGCTCAGTCAGAAGCTTGATCTTTGTTAATTTTCTTTTGTTGTTTCCTTTTTTTCCCCAAAAAAACCCGCTGAGCACACATCTCCAAGTGAAACGTACGCTTAGCATATCTTAAACTTGGACCCACAAAGCAGCTAGGAGCCATCCTTATCCACTTCTGGTCTGATTTCCTTGCGGAAAGACCCCCCAGGAAAGGCGGCAGGAGAATTAAATGTCTGTCTTGACTCTCAAAGTTAAGTTTAGATCATCAGCAAGCATTGCAGAAGACAGGATGCTGTGAGACTCCCGAGCTTCTTGATGAATCAGCGTCAGATGTCCAGGTCTCTCTTCCTGCTCTAACCATTATTGCATGGGAATTAACAAAGTAAGTGTTTGTATGATCATTAAATTAGTCATAACCACCAGAATTTATTCAGTCGCCTCATGCAATTATACAGCAAGGAGAGGAGTGGTGTCTTCTCCCG
>NW_010234817.1:0-238 GCF_000690775.1 Eurypyga helias
CAGCCGCCGCCGCCGGTCCCGGCCGGGCCTCCGCCTCCCGGGCCTTCGCCTCGGGTGGGATTTTCCTGGCAGCCGGCAGAGTCCACAACGACGCCCGCCTTTCCTTGCCGAGGTTTCCGAGTGCTTCCCTTGCCTCCTGCCAGAAAAGAGGTTGAAAATCTGCGGGGAGCCCTCGAAACCCTTCAGGAAGGCAAAGGAAGGGGTTTATTTTTATTTATTTGACGGTTTTTAATCATCG
>NW_010234817.1:249-16126 GCF_000690775.1 Eurypyga helias
CCGCAAACCCGGAACGCACGTTGCTGTTAGCACCAGACTGCCCCCCGGGAAGCTTTGGTCCCCCAGGGCAGTGGCATCTGCCCCCGACTGCACAGGACACGGGGACTCACCCCCAAGCTCGGAGCCACGGACGGGCAGGGGAATTTAAAATCATCCAGGATGGTCTTCTCTAGGTTCTCCCAGGGGAGCCAAGCTCCTCTATTCCACACACACCTCTACTTCACCCTGAAGCCAGTCCAGCCCAACCCTTGGCTACCACAACCCAGGGATGATTTAAAACCCCGAACGCAGCTCCCACGATGCTTTCGGAGCATAAATTACAATTATTGTCACAGATAAAGCATCAGAGCTGTGACAGTGACTCACATCACTGCAGGGAGGAACGGGGGGGCTGCCAGTATGCCTCTTCCGGCCCCGGTGATGGAAGGGACAGGAGACAATGAATCAAATGCATATTTATAGTGCAAATAGGAATTATGAGTGTTTGGCAGGGTGACCTTCATCTGGGCCCAGCGATTAACTAAATGGGCTTAGCAGGTCTGTCCATCAAATGTTATATTCGCTTCAGCAAAAGAAAAACAAAAGGAAAGATGGGGAGAAGAGCTCTGATCATAAATCTGGTTTGAAGCAAACCTGGGACCTGGCTGTTCATGTGATCAGGGAACTGGATGCAAAGGGGTGAGCAGGCGTCTGCCCTGGCACTGGCTGCTCTGGAACCGTGCTGGCAGAAGGGGAACCCAGCCAATATGGTCCTAAATCATCTGTCACAAGCGGGGCAGGTTTAGGTGAGGGGGTGCAGCTCAGGCACAGAGAGGAAAGGGCAGAAAACGCGGGTCCAATTCAGTGTCCCAAAGCCAAGAAACCTGGTGGGGTTCAGCTGAGCCAGATCCAGCCTGGTTCACAGCAGCAATGGCCCAGAAATTGAATTCTTCTCATCTGTCTTGAATCTGAGGAGTCCCCCGCCCTTCTCTCACCTCAGACCGAAAGCCTCCAAATCATTAAACTCCCCCACTGACTCCCACAGCCTCAGGTGATGCCTGTTGATCCCATGTGCATCTAAAAAACTCACCATCCTCATTAGCTGCTGCCGTATTTTCAGGGATCTTCATCTGCTGCTAATTACAGCACTTGACCTGAAGCTACGAATGACCCCCAGCTGGATGCTCTGCAGCAACGCATGGACCAGGGTTTGCACAAAGGGCCCGAACTGGCCAGGCTCTCCCCTACATCACAGTGGTCACGTGGGTGTTATTTGGCTCCTGGGTGACTGCAATTTTCAGAATCGCTGCTCCTGTCTGTAAGATAACAACGATAATGATGCCCTTTTCTGTCCCCAGAACTGTCCTGGCTATGATCACACTAAGTTTTCAGACAAAAGTCCCTCCCAAAGTACAGCTTTGGGTTGTCTGAAAAACATCTGATGAAGTTTTGGTGATTTTATTTTGACAGTTAACAAAAGAGGCGATAACAGTTCATATCTAACCCAACCTTCTTTGTGTTGCATTGCTTTTTACTTAAGATCGCTCAGAAGCTGATTGAAACCTCATGGTGTGTGCCACGTGAAAGGTGTGAATCTGAAAGCTGTTTGATCCGCCCATCATTTCATGTAAAATTTTGAGAAAAGACCTTTCACTTATTGCAAAAAAAAGGTTTCCAACTCTCAAAACTGCATTTGCATCATTAAAAGTTGCTTGTAGAGTTTTAATTCTATCAGCGATGGATTTATAATTAATTAGCATCACAAGTGCTCCTAAACTTGGCTTTTATTCCCCCCAGATTCCTTGTACATGAGCTTGTCACTCCCCATTAAAGCCGAAGCGGCTATCGCTGAAGCTGATAGCAGCGTCCGCTTTGTGTCCAGCACTGATTTCTTTAATTCCATAAACTTGGCTAATCCTAAGTCTCACGTACCTCACATTCAACAGAAGACTGGAGGTTGAACATCTTTTAGAAGGCCAAGGCTAGTCCCACTCTCTGCCATGGGAAAATAAATCTTTCTGGCACAAAGCTGCTTCCCCTTGTGCTGCTCTGCCTGGGCCGGTGGGTAACTCCCAGCGTGAACCCTGCCCACTCGCTGCCTTCCCCCCACCATTGCCCCACAGCTCCAGCCTCTCTTGCCAGACGTACGCCGAGATATTTAACGTGAGAAATTTTGTGGTTTTGACCTATCACCTCCGTGTCTGGAGCCTGTCGGGATCTGAAACGTGCCTGTACCCCAGGAGCCAAGAGGAGGGTTGGAGGAAACAGAAGCATTTCGGTTTTCTTTGGTTGTTTCCACATTAATAAAAGTGAAATTAAACACTTTTTGCTTTTTTTTCCCCCCCAAAACAAAAGTTTGTTTGTTCTTGCAGGCACTGAAGGGTGATTTTCCTTCTGCAGTGGTGTCTTTCGTCTTTCTGCTTTAGTCCTACGCTGGGTCATAACTCCGTGCAGGTGTTACACTGGTTTCTGAAATATCAGAAGATGTTTCTAGAATCAGGAAGGAAAAAGATACAGACTTCCTTGGTCTTTGTTCTTTTAGTTTCCAAGCACAGAAAACATGTGCCATGTCTTATGATCCTGCAGTCATTAAGGATTCCAAGACACATTTTGTAAGAATGAGATTTTAAACATTGTGTCTGGCTTCTTTCCAGATCAGCTAATTACATTTTTCCTCTCTAAATTCCCCTGCACTTTCAATTGGATACATCCTTTTTCTCCATTCCCTGACTTAAACCGTTCTGCTGTGCAGTTGTCTATTCTTTTAAAAAGGTCGTGTTGAACGCCTGGGAACCAAACCGGTTTCCCTCTTCTGAGGTTTAATTCATTAACACAAATCGCTGCGAGGCATTGAGATGATGCAGCTGCTGGCTGATGATAAATGATCATTGGTTGAGGGTTAAAACACTACCAATGAATAATTATTAATTAGAATTCATGGTTTGGAGGGATATTTTAAATTTATAAACCGAGTATTAGAAATCTAAGCACAACATGGCAGTAAAATTTACAAAGAAATACCAAGCAAACCTTGAAGTGCACAAGTCAGTACTGCTTGACTACACCAAGAATTTGCCCAAAATCTCCACAAATAAGAAAGAATGTTTCATTTTTCATTGGGAGTTTTTGTGATCAAGGACAATGTAAGGCCCGGAGTAACCTGACTGCAGTGATGGAATTACACCAGAAGAATGGGCTTATGTTTATACTGTAAGAATTGATTTTTTTTTGAATCATTTCAAAAAGCCGCACTTCTGGTGCCAGCTCTAACTCTATCTTTGGGGAAAGCGTGCTGCTTTGGGGTGCTGGTAGGCTTGTTTCAATGGTTTTCCAGGCAGCCTGGAGGCTCCCTGTGCTTCACCCACCAAGCAGGAGACTCCCACGGGTTACTGTCTCCTGCAGCCCTGTCTGCTGGGCTCCCACGCACCGACCCAGCCGATGGACACGTTCCCCCAGCACTAACCAGCTGCTTTTGGAGCACGGTATGGAGGAGCTGCCCCTGGGCTGTAGCACAGACCTGCTGCAAGGCATCTTCTTCTGTGGGGCCCCATCCCTGGTAGCACGGTACGGAGGAGCTGGTCACGGCAGTGCCCCTGGGCTGTAGCACAGACCTGCTGCAAGGCATCTTCTTCTGTGGGGCCCCATCCCTGGTACCTGTCACAACTCCCCCTCCCCTTGCTTCACCACCTATAGCCACAAACTGAGGTCGCTGTGTCATATAAATCAGGATTTTTCATAAGAGTCAGAGAAACTGGCACCTCTGATTATGTATTCTTCTGTTGCGATGAAATGTCAGTAGACCTCATTAATTCCTTGTGTACCAAAAGAAATCTCCATTCATATTTTCTTGACATCTACTGGTGTCCATTCTTAATCAGAGGTCAAGTGTCCTTTTCAAGGGATGTGCCTGGAAAGTTTAATCCGCTGTTTGATGAGTGGCTGAACACTCCCACAGGGTTGTTGCCTCCGGGTTACCGGCTGCTGGTGTGTCCAATGCCGGGTGAAGCCATTGGGGGTCCCAACATTAGGGATCTGTGTTGGCTGTCATGGACTCAGCCACATCTATACAGCATACAGGCTGTCTGGACTGGAATTTTTAGATATAACACCAAAAAAAAAGCACGTCCTGTTATACAGTAATAAGTCATTTCTCCTGTAATGGGTAGCACCAAAGCTTTGAATGCTGAAGACAACTACCAGTTCTACATCAGCTTCCACAAGAGCATCACTCCTGCCCCACTGGGAAGAAACACACAGTCCAATATTGGTCTTTATACCATAAAAGATCTCTCTAGGCTTTTCAGATGAGCTTTCTCTGCCCAAAACCGTTGAGTAATGCCATCGTGTGCCACTGTACAGACACTGCTGTTGGGTGGCTAAACTTCAGCGATGGATGAAGTAATCCCCACGTATGTAGATTGTTTGGTGCTTTGAGAGGTGTTTGAATACATGACACGCCACAGTATCACAGAATCATGGAATCTTCTAGGTTGGGAAAGACCTTTAAGATCATCAAGTCCAACCGTTAACTCAGCACTGCCAAATCCACCACTAAACCGTGTCCCCATGCACCTTGTCCACATGTCTTTCAGTACCTCCAGGGATGGTGACTCTACCACACCCCTGGGCAGCCCCTTCCAATGTTTGACAGCCCTTTCCATGAAGAAATTTTCCCTAATATCCACCCAGAACCTCCCTTGGCACAACTTGAGGCAATTTCCTCTTATCCTATCGTTTGTCACTTGGGAGAAGAGACCAACACTCCCACGCCCCCATACCCTGCACCCTCCTTTCAGGGAGCTGTAGAGACCCATAAGGTCTCCCCTGAGCCTCGTCTTCTCCAGGCTAAACATCACAGCTCCCTCAGCTGCTCCTCACAGGAATTGTGCCCCAGACCCTTCCCCAGCTCTGTTGCCCTTCTCTGGACAAAGAGACTCATTATCAATATTGCTTGGAAATATCAAAAATGTCTGAGGCCTCAGTTTAATTTGGATGCTTATCATAGGCTCTAGAGAAACAGGAAAGTGTGACAGTAACAAAACACTGCAGCAGTGATGCCAACCAGCTACAAGCAGTGGTGGAGAGCTGGTGCATTTCTAAGCCATGAGGGAAGAAGATGTGGGTGCTGGGGGATCCTTCTCAAACACTTGTTCAAAGAAAAGTGATGCTGGAAAGCATTTAAATGACAGTATCCTGGGCTCTAGCAATTATCCTGCTTGCCTCTGGGGCTTGATGAGATGTATAACAAGAGTGGCTGATGTGCAGGTTCCTCACAGGACTGCTCACATCACTCAGCAGCAGGACTCCTGCCTGCTAAACAAAGCAGACTTTCACCATAAAGAGTCAGTGAGGCGATAGACCTTTCACTGCAGAAGTTCAACCAAATGCTCTGTATTGCCCCAGGAAGGGAAATGTTCCTCACTCTCAGCTCAGCAGAGTTTGGAGCCTGAATCAGACAACAAGCTCCTCAAGTGAGGTTTTTCAGAGGTATATAAGCACCTACGCATGCAGATAACTACCTAGTGGAACTAATTTGTTTACAACATTCATGGAAAAATCTTAATAACCAACTTCTATATTTAGCCTAAAAGCCTTTGAAAATCTGAGAACTCTTCCTGTGGTTACTGGCCCCATCCAGTCATGCGGGACTATGAGAAAAGGCCAGAAATAAACTGACAGCCTGCACAACCCTCCTGTGGTCCTGATGTTCCTGCCGAACAAGACGCAAAGCCTGCTGGTCTCCGTACCCATTCTCGACTCCTAATTATCAGACTTCATTGCAGAATCAAGCCTGCAGTTTACCTGAATTACCCCCTTGTTCTCTTCCTGCTCTTCCCTCCCCAGATCAAAACCCTACTCCATCCCACTTGTTTCCATTGTGATTTGCCAGACAGCTCTTAGCTGCAGGGAAAAATAAAACCAATCAATTTTTCCACCACCTCATCCATCAGCTTCATGCTTCGCCCAGCATCGAGCCTTCTGTTGCCAAGATGAGTTCTCCAGCAGCTGGTCCCCACCGAACAAGCCCAAGGCCATTTGGTTCGCTGTGTTACAGAGCTGCTAGCGCAGAGGTTGCAGTCGTCTGCCTGTGATAGGGGCATGGGAGCAGAGTTTGGGCTCTGTGTAATGAAATTGTAGTTCAGGAGGTTTCAGGACATTAATGGCGTCATTAGCCTGAAACAACCACGGTAACAAATGATTATCAAGAACAATAAATCATCTTCTTGCACGTACAGGTAGCCTGGGTTGGTTTGGGTTTTTTTTTTTGCACTGGAAAGCTATGAGTGTGTCTGCAGGACCGTAACAACCTCCAGCACAGAGCAATACCCAGGAAAAGGCCAAACAGCACTTGAATAAACTATTTTGGGAATGCAGGAGACCAAGGAGGAGAAGGCTGCCGGCTTTTACATCTTTAAAATTTGGACACGTGGCAGTTTTCATCCTGATTTCCTGCCCTGCCCCACCTCATCTACTGGCCAGTCCTTTCCAGAAGGCTTTGGGACTGACTTTACAGGGCCTGAAGCCAGGAGAAGACGTGGCTGCCCTCGGCACGAAGGACGTGAGCAGGAGCACGGCTACTCCAGAGTAACCCAGTGCCTGCAAGACACACCAAGCTGCTGAGTGCCAGGCTGGCTCCCCCCTGCATCCCAAAGCCCTGGGCTCCTGGATTTGCTCACGCAGTTTTCCATTTCCTCTCTGAATGCAGACTCTGGGCAATTCTAAAGGCTCAACCCAGCTGATCCAGCTGCCTTCCCACCAGCAAGGACAGGGCCAAGAAGGCTCGCTGTGTGGCACTGTTTGAAGAACCTTCAAGCATGAGGTACCCAAGTCTCACTCAGTGTAAGACACAGCTGGAAACTGAACTCATTTCCTCTGTGGCACCAGTGAATAAATCCTGCGCATGGAATACAAATCATCTGATAACATCTCCTGATCCAGAAAGGAAAGGCTGATTGAGTCCCGAGAAGGACCCTGCTCACACACAGGGAGGACGAGTTCTTGTCCTGCCTTGGTGATTGCCCATTTGTCCGGAGAGGTTCATTAACCATCTGCTGTTGCATTGCAGCGCACATATCCACATCCAAGGAGCGGAAGATGAGTGTGGCTAAGAGGGAAGAAGTATGTGCCTTTCAGCCTTTGCAGCAGGCTATTTATAACATCAAGGAACATTTCAGGTTATAATTTGCAAATGCTATCCACAGGCAGCAAGAAAGCACAGAGAAATAGCCATTATGCTTGAGATTAGGGTCGAGAGGCCTCTGCTACACCCAGTCACCATCTGCATGCAGGGAAGCATCAGCAGGGCTTGCATTATCACAGACTGGTTTGGGTTGGAAGGGACCTTAAAGCTCATCCAGTTCCACCCCCCCTGCCATGGGCAGGGACACCTTCCACTAGACCAGGTTGCTCCAAGCCTCATCCAGCCTGGCCTTGGACACTTCCAGGGATGGGGCATCCACAGCTTCTCTGGGCAACCTGTTCCAGTGCCTCTCCACCCTTTCTGGGAAGAACTTCTTCTTGATATCTGTATCTATTTCACCAGTCCCAGGGCAGACCAGGGCTTATTTTGCTCCCAGATATCTCGTGAATGCTCTCAAGTGTCCTTCAACTATAGCACCTCTGTAGGAAGGTGCTCAGGTATTGCTGTAGTTCAGAACCCTCCTGTCCATGTCCCTTCCATCAACTCTGATCTGCACTGGGAAACAGCAGATAACAGACCCCTTCACAGCCCTTCTGCCCTGGCAAGCTCTCTGGTGTGTAAGGAGTTACGCAGCTGCTCTGTGCTCCTCATATCAAGGCTAAGAGTTGAGCAGGAGTCTTCATATGGACAGATGGGACAAGAAGTGCCAACTGCCGCTGTTAATAAGTCAGTCTGGCCATTCAATTCAAATTGCTGGGCCACAGCTCATTGCTTTAATTTGAGAATAATTTACAGCCGGTGGCAAAAATTAGGTCCAAGGCAAGGAGATCACTAACACATCCAGGGACTGAGCCAGGATAAGGTGGTACCATGCTGTCTGTTGACCCGTATTAGTATTGGCACCAGAGAAAAGGCAGCCTGTGACCCATCTGGGCTTTGAGACCCATTGGGAACTGCAGCAATGCTCCCCTGCACCCCATTCACTACCTCCTTCCCAGGAGGAGACCTTACAGACGGATTTCTGGGCCAGAGGGATCCAGAAGGAGGTTGGCAGACTGTGTATCGCAAAGCCTGTCACACAGTGCGGTGGTGATGGAGTCAGGACATGGAAAGGCTGCGATGGCAAGACGGATAACATATCCTCTTCCAACCTTGGCAGTAGTACTCCCAGAGAGGTGAGGCTCACCTCTGGAAGGAGGACCAATCACTCCTTCCCCTAGCACCTTCTAGCAGAAAAGCTTCCAGTTCCTTAACAATTCAGCTCTGCTGCCATCCCCAGAGCCACTGGGACACTGCAGCACTAATCCCATCGAGGAACTTACAGGATAAATGGACGAAGTGTCTTGCTGCTTTATGGACATCTGTGATGCAAAGGCCATCAAACTGGACCCAGTTTCCCCAGCCCTGTGCTGGGAGGCCTTCCCGACAGAGAGTGCTCCCTGCAGCCTCCCTTTGCTGCCAGGAACTGAGGATGGAGGTGGAGGGAAGAGTGATCTGTTATTTCAGTCTGCCAGTGATGAGACACAGGATCCCGAGAGAGACATTATAAATTCATCTTGCAGATAATAACATGATATATGAACACAGGCAATTACTTAGAGAAGGATGCAATCTGTTAGAGCACCACTGGGCCGTTGGCACGACAAGCAAATCCTTATAGCTGCGATGGAGCTCTGTATTCACCCTCAACCTCACCCAAGCCCTGACAGCATGGATCAACAAAACCTATTGATTTCAGGGGGGTTTCATGGCAATCCCAACGCCTGAGGCAGAACAATGCTCCTATAAAGACTTCTTTGCTTGTTCAGCTTTAAAAGCATCACTGGGGCTTTGCAAGTATGCATGAGCCTGCTCATTCCCTTTTTAAGGCTTTCTGTTGGACTGATCTTTTCAATCCTTTTGCAATCAGTATGTGTAGGCTTAGAGAGAAGATAGGTCTGGAGTCAGCTGTGATGGCAGTGCTGGGGTATTGCTGTCTGGTTTGTATACACCTCCATTTGTGAATGAACAGACCCCAAGGGTTTGCATGAGTGGGATTTTCAATGCTGTAAGAGGATCTCCCACTTAGCCAAAGGGATTCAATAATATTAGTTGCTTTTGATAATCCCACATTATCTTCACAACTAGATGCCGAAATATTCAAACAATGCAAAACCAGGCTTTTAACACCATTTGTGCATCTACAGATGACACTAAGTGCCACTTAGTGAGAATCCCGTTTCTGGGGTTCTAATAAAGTTCCTTACTCCTAATCACATACCAAGAGGTGAGATCCTAAACCCCTTAGGCCTTGCCCATACACCACAGCTGCACAGATTTAACCATGCCCCACTCTTCTAGTATAAATACAGCTGAGATTGCTCATTCTGCACTACTTACTGCCACAGAGAAGGCAATCACTGACAGTGGAGGCTTCTTTACACAAGTAAAACTGCGTTCACTCCAGACCGGTACCTTGTATCAGCATCACTAAACAATCAGGACAAGCCTCGAGTGATGGACACACAAAATAAAGCCTGAGGTGCAGAACTGGAGCAGCATGCATCACAGCAGCTGCCTACAAATGAGGCTGTGCCTGGGCATCGAGGCAGGCATCAGGGAAAAAATGAGGGAAGTGCAGTTGATTCATCCAGGGATAAGTCTGCGGCTCCTGGTGTACAGATGCATCGTTTTTAGACCTTGTACTTCACCTGCCCACATAGCTGCAGCAATTTGAAACCATGACAGCTTAGTTTGCCACATGTTAACCCCTGGTCTGAGTGACATCTGTATGCAAGCAAAGCCTGGGACACCTACACTTTGTACTTTGCCAAAAATCAGCCTTTGCAGCCTTTTACTACTGTGCTTCGTAACCTTTGTGGCTTAGCCACAATGGTGGTGAGTCGCTAGTGTGAGAAGGCAGAAGTCACAGCGTGGTACGACTGCACTGAAACTTGTGCTATCAGGCAAGGATAGATGGCTGAGTTACCCACGTCGGTTTTCATGGGAGCTCTGGTTGATTTATGTAGCAATATAGTACAGTCAAATTGATGTTAAACATATATAAAAATAAAACCCTTCCCAGGTTCTTCACACCTTCATTGCATACACAAAGCATTAAATAAGGACCAATGCCTCACTAGGACCCTTGGGTGCTGCAGCAGTTTTAACAGGCAAAATTCTTTACTTCTGGTACTTGGCTGCAACTTCCACGCATTAATTCTTACAAGAATTCTCCATGGATCCATTCTTGCATAGGAAAATGCTCGTTAGCATCTAGCACTTCTAGAACTGACATCCTTCTAGGTCTCGCTCTGAGCAAATCGCACACACAGCTTCCCTTCCGACTCCTGCAGTGCAATACGTGTTCCTCTGATCTACCCAGCTGCCACACTTCAGTCCCCACACTCCCCAGATTTCTGGGGAGCAGCAGACAATAGATAACAGCGGGCAAACTGCTGCTTTCACAGGTCACGCACTTCGTAATTCAGTGATTCAGCCTGGGCAGTAAATTAGCTCTACACTGCCAGTTCGTCACTGCAGAGCCATGCCCCAGACCAAGGTCTAAGCGTGCCCTGAGTGGTGTAGGAAATTCCCTCCCAATGATAAACAGAGGCAGAGCCCATCGACATCCTGTGCTATACAGCCTTTGTCTCTTTATATCCAAATCCCATTGATTTCCTGACCCACATCTTGCTGTAGCCTGAAGTCGTCCCTTTGGAGCAGTACATACCAAGCCTGGAGCTCCTGCTGTGCCTCTTGCTAGGTTGGTTGTTCTGCCCAACATATAATACGATAAAGTGGATTTGCAGTAAAAAGGAAAAATCCTGAGAAGTTTCTCTTCGCAATCGCATGCCACTCCTGGGCAGCATCCCGACGGGGTCCAGACTCCGGCTCCATTTCAGCCAGCCCAGCAAGGGGGATGAAAAAGCTCTGTTTGTTCCCACCACAGACACCCTGTCCATGGCTCTAGGAAAGCTGGTCTCGCTACTGTCACTGGTACTGAAAAATACATCTGTAGTGGGTAAAACCACTCCTTCATGTCTGAGATTATTGGAGGAGGAAGGGCAGGCAAGGAAGCTGGGGGGGACTATTTACAAGGGCAGGGAATGACGGGACAAGGGGGAACGGGGTTAAACTGAACGTGGGGAGATTTAGATTGGATATCAGTAAGGAATTCTTCCTGGAGAGGGTGGGGAGGGACTGGGACAGGTTGCCCAGAGAAGCTGTGGATGCCCCATCCCTGGCAGTGTCCAAGGCCAGGCTGGATGAGGCTTGGAGCAACCTGGTCTAGTGGAAGGTGTCCCTGCCCATGGCAGGGGATGGGACTGAGTGGTCCTTAAGGTCCCTTCCAACCCAAACCATTCTGTGATTCATTCCATGATTCTGTGAAGCCTGAACCCTGGGATTTTGCTCAAGAGGAGTGTGGTTCGTCTGTCTACAATGCTCCAAGAGATAAGATTCGAAGTGACACATAGGAACCTATCTGCTACATCCACACCTGGAATTTGGTTTAAAACCAGACAGCTTAACCTGCTGATGGCCCTCGTTTCAGGGGGAGGCAATGTGCTGGCATAGAAGATGGATCAGTTCCCAATTGTGTTTGTTTTCTGCTCAGTTTCCACCATTTTTAATAAAGTTGTTTTTATCAGATCCAAACATTTCATGTATACAAACACCCCTTTCCTCCCGTCCCTCTGATTTACGAGCGTGTGTAACTTGGGGCTGACACTCGGAACGAATCGCACCAAGCCAAGTGAGATCCCTTACGCAGTCAGCTGCGTATTTCATTACAGAACGCTCAGACGGTCCTGTTGAAATCCCTTTCCCATGAATGATGACTGGTATTTAAACAAGCACATAGCATTTTCTGAAGCATTTTATCCACTTTAATTAAAAACTAATATTTATAGAGCAAGGCAGATGCGCTATGCACCAGAAGAAAATATCAGTCCTGCCTTGCTAGTGACTTTCTGCAGTAACTACCATATAATCACTGTTAAACTGGAATAAGTACTATCGATTGTTGTCTCTAATAGAGGATATGATTTTAAAGAACTTACAGCACTGGACTGTTCGAGCTCATTGTATTTATTGATTGAGACTATAAAGACTGTAATCAGACGTGAAAACACAAGGTTATTTGTCATATATTGGCTATCCAAAAGGAGCATCCAATACTGCCTAAATGAAATAAAAGAAGTGCAACCGCTGTTGTGGATTGTGTCACCATCCCACGACTAGTCTGGAGTGGTGGAGAGTCCACGTGCCGCTCCAGGCATTAGCCACCAGACAGAGCTAGCTCCTGATCTCTGGGAAAGCAGGTCGGCAGAAGCGGAACCCCATGCCTCACACAGGACACCTTGCCGCAAGGAGCAAGAGGGAGACAGCATCACTCTTCCGGTGCCTGTATAGACAGGCCACACAGCAACAGGCTCAGCTAACGGGTTGCTGGGTAGGATTTCACCCAACATCAACGGCCCAGAGCTGCTGCTTCTCACCGGAATCTGGCTGTAGGCAAACACTGAGCGCATGGACTTCACACAAGGGAGCAGCGTGCTCAGCACTAGGAGAAGAAGGAAGTTTGTGAAGCAACACCTCCATTTTTGTGCACTCTTTTAGCTTGCCTCTTCCTGCCTAGTAACTACTACTGCTTTTGTGTCCAGCCTTCGGTGTCTTCCGTGTGACAACCTTCCTCACTGAGAAGCGTACAGTCCCGCAGTACCTGGACAAGAAGAAAAGAGCTCCAGGTTGGCTAGCAATCCACTGATCCCCAGACAAGTCCACAGACAAACGCTCAAGGAACCAAGGGCACAAAATCACACACATCCAAGACAGTTTTAGTAAAGGGCTGAGCTTAAATGCAGCTCCTGAGCCAACTGGGAGCCTTAGTGGGGGGAGACCTCCGGCGGGGCTGCCCAGGGCAAGCAGAGCCAGGGAGAAAGAGGACCAAAGCGAGGGAGGATATTTCATCTGCACAGTCCTACCCTTTTGCCAGGGTAATTAAGGAGTTATTAATCAAAATCAGTCCTTAAATAAGCTCCATCCCTGTGCTCCTTGCAATCAGGAGTGGCAGTGACCATTGCCGTCTCTTCTTTCACCAGATCCTTTCTCTGTTTTACTCCTTGTCTCTGTTTCCGCCAACTTCACTAAAAATTTCCCACCACAGCCTTATTAGAGCTGCTTTTACCAACAAGCACCTACATGATTTAATGCCTTTCTGGTGCCTGTTAAATCAAGCATCCTACTGAAAGAAGTACTAAATTAGCCTTGCACGTTCCTTGTCAGATCATTACCCATGGTAACTTCAATGCTATTTTCCACTTAAATCTGGGCTTTAAGTGTATTTTTTCAAAGTGGGGGGAAAATGTGGCTAGTGGAAATGCACTGCTATGTTCTTACCTTTGCTGTTCTCGTCTGTGCTGGTTTGGGCAGAAGGTGTTGGGGAAAAGCAAGTTCCTGAGTGACTGGAGAACCTGGGGAGGGGAGGTGGGATCTGGGGCAGGTACACCGAGGGAGACTGGAGAGAGCAGGAGCCAACTGTTACAACATGGACTCACTTTGGGCCGTGGGAGGCTTCAGGGGATGTGAATTCAGGGCACGAGGGCTGCTGGAGCCCGGGTGCAGCAGCAGCTGCGTTTACAACCCTCCTGCGTGTGCTGAAGGGACAGGAGGGTGTCAAGCACTGGCTGCCTTTCTCCCTGCCTGTCAGTTGGCAGCTCTCCTCCTCTATCATCCTTGCAAGTTTTATCGCCAAGTTTTTATGCAAAGTAGAAAAGCCTCATTAAGTGGTGCTGAAAGTACTCCTCTGTTGATGTTCAATGTGACAACCGTGTAAGTGAGCAAAATGTTCTGGTTGGGTTAACGCTTTGTACGGGTACAAAATGACCCTGTAAGGTGCAGGGAGAAATCGGGCCTGGAAAGGAAGGTGAACTGACTGAGTTTTCAAACTGTGTCAGTCTCAGAGTTGGGAAACAAGCCCAGACATCCTCGCTGTAAGTTTAATATCCAGCTGCATGTGCCAAATGTCCTCTGACTTCTCCTACAGAGCTCCAGAGAGCTATTCCAGAAGGACAGTTACATCCTCTCTGGCTTGCTGGGGTATGCCAGTGCTTCTTGCAGGCCATGGACACACAGAGGTTAGTTTCATGATGCCTTTGGAGTTGCACTGTTGCAAAATCCTTTGGGGTCTGGTCCTCAGGCCAGATCATCAGCAGGTGTAAACCAGGCATATCTGTTGCAGCCAAAGGTGCTGATGTGATTCATGCCAGGTGAGGTTGTCCTACACATCCTCACGGCTGGAAGTCCCTATCACCTCCAGGAGCATCTGACCCATAAACAGCAAATCCTTGTGAAAGAGGGCTAGGAATTATGTTCAGACATGGCCAACAATTGGAGCAACTCTAACAATGAGCTGGGGACCCAGATGGACTGTAGAGACCAAGGCACCTCTGGAAGGATGTAAAGGATTAGGGTGCTCAGGGGCTTTGGCTCAGAGCTGCTAAAGAAAAGGTTAAATGGAGACCACTCTTTGTGTGCCAACTCCTGCCTCTGTGTGGACTCCAGAGCTGGGATCCAGAGCAGGGTATTTCTTAAGATCAGGCGCTTTGATTTCTTCTCCAGAAGTTCTCAGTTGATAGGATGGTGGGAGCAGAGAGCCCAGGCAGCATGTGTGAGCTTCCAGGGGAGTCCTCTCCACCTGGGCAGCTACTGAGAGCCAGAGCATCTCAGCTGCCAGCAGCCTCTGTGGAGGGGTGTGGGGGGGTGGGGGGTGTTGCAAATTCTCATTCTCCAGCTCCAGAATAAAAGCACTGAGTTAGGGAATCACAAATCAAAGCCACATAAGGGTCTGAGCCTTGCAGTGGTGCTTTCTTTTCGCAGGGCAGGGAGGGTTGTAACACTGTTTTGCAGAGAGAGCTCTGGGTTCTGCTGCTGAAAGCCAGGACCCCTTCAGCTGCTTTACCTGGGGGGAGATCCTCCTGGCCCCATCACCTCAGGGCAGCTGCTCCCCCAAAATGGGGTTGGATAAGGAGGATATCTTTACTTTTTGTAATTCATTTACTATGAAGTCTCTAAAGGTTACAGAAATGGCACCTCTGCCTTTGGGCCTTGCACTGGGAACAAGGATTTGATTGCTTCTCTTCTGCTTATGCCATGTAAAAATTGTTTTCATCTGTCTGCTGATGGGCTGCGGTGGAAAGCAGAGCTTGGGATGTGTAACTGCAGAATTTGTCAGATAAACCAGTGCTTAAAATATCCCTCCTCACTGCATCTCATTACATCTCTTCTCCCTGTTGCTTGTCTCATTCAGGATACTATTAACTCCATCGCTTTAGTCGTAGCTCTACTTACGGCACAGCATTAAGTCAAAATAGAGCAACAGCTGCTGGAGACGCAGCAAAATTCATCTCTGCTTTCTATTAGCTGGAGGCCGTGGGCCCACACCAGGAAGAAGGTAAAAAGCAATTCATATAGGAAAGCTGGAAGATGAAATCTGTTGTACCAAAGAGGAAGATTTAGGCCACATGAGAAGCCATTCACTCCAGTAGTCCCTGCTGTCATTCCTGATTTCCAGCAAAGACATGATGACGGGGAGATGTTGGCTTGGAGGAGGCAATCTTCATTCAACTGCCCAGGTGAGCAGCTATTCCAAACTTACTATGAATTCTGTTATCTTAATATAGCTTAGGCTGAATGGAGATAGTTTTGTTCCAGGCTAAATGAGATGGTTTTAATGTCAGCTACTAAATTATCTCATGTAATCTACTTGCTGCCTCC
>NW_010234817.1:16154-16448 GCF_000690775.1 Eurypyga helias
AATTTCCCTACGAATGTCTTCAGAGCAGCGTGATAGCGACCTTACTCTGAGACTCATTGCAAAGGTGTTGTGTAGCTATCAGGAGCAGAAATCTCTTCCCCAGCCCTGGGGCAGACTCCAAGAGGCAGAATAGTCCAGGTGAGGGACCGGGATGTTGGGCTGAGACCTGTTGCTGGCTCTGCCACCGATCTGTGGAGAGATCATTTCCTCACTCACACACTTGGCTTTTATTTGACTCTTACTAGCTTTTATTTAGATGGGAATCTCATAGTACAGGCTTGGTGGAGAGTGGAT
>NW_010234818.1:0-2916 GCF_000690775.1 Eurypyga helias
ACCCCAAACAAACAAGCAAAAAAACCCAAAACCAAGTCAAACAAAAACAAAAACCAAGAAAACAAAAAAGACCCCAACTTGATTTGGCATTTAATTAAATTGTGTGTGTTGGACATGGGTGCCTCCTCTGGAGATATCTGTTCTCAAGTGCAGGATCACTGGCTCTTTTCCCATAAGGGTGGTGTTAGGAATAAGGTTTCCTCACAACCACTCTGGGATAAGGCAGCCAGCCTCTCAGAGTTTCTCTGGAATGGACAAGAGCTGCATGTTTCCTTGTCAGCTATGCTTGGATCCAGGTGTTTCCTCTTGTTAAATGACTGTATTGTGACTATTTGTTAATCATAACTTATATTTCTACAGCAGTAACAGGATGGGAGTAAATGCCACAGTGTCTGAAATGATCATTTTTGCATTGTTTCCCAAGAGCCCCAGTCCACGCCGAAGGAAGTGGAAGTTTTGTATCAAAGTGTACATTCCTGACCAGAAATAGGCATGGGGTTAACAGGAACACAAAATAATTTGACATTTGCTTTTTGATTAACACAGAAATAATTAGCCTAGGCTGATGACTAAGCTCTGAGTAACATTGCCAGATACATCTAGTCAAGTGAAATGAATGGGCTTTCTATAAGCTAAATGCACACTATCTCAATTTGAAAAAAGCCACAACACTGAGACACTAAGTAGAATCGCCTTTTCCCATACATATTTCTTAAAAATACTGAAAGCTGATGTTTTCTTTTCCATCCAGTTTAAAATCTAAGAAAATTAGGTCTCTGTCTGATGTATAAGAGAGAGAAAAAATTTGCAAATTTTTACATATTATTTGACTTTCAGGACAAACACTGTCAAGGGAGCAAGGCTGACATTGTCATAGGCATTGTGAGCCAAAGTTGGAGAAGAGAGAAGTGATACTAATAAATATGGCTAGTGGCAAGAATTTTATCTGCTACAGCCTCCATTTAAGACCTCTTGGTAAATAAGCATTATTTACAGTATTTTCTCCAGTTCTCTCCAGAAGCCAGAAACAATGGGCTAAATACTCAGTTGCTGTAGATTGGTTATGCTCCCCTGATTTTATATGCATTTAAACTACCTAAGAATCTACAGGGTGGTACTTTGACGTGGGTTAAACCTGAAATACAGAGGACTATTAAAACCAGCTTGTTTTAATTAATTTCTTTAATTTGAAAATAACTGTTTATGTCTGTTTATCCAGTGTGTTTTGGTTTCTTTGGAATTACTTGCTAAAAAATACCTTTCCCACCACCCCATTGAAAAAAAAAAAAAAACCAGAAAAAAATTTCTGAGGCCTGGAAAAGAACTTAATCTTTCCATTAAAGAAACATCTACAGGAAAAGATTCCCTCATGGAAGGAAGGATAAGAGATTGGGAGATTTTAATAATTCTATGATTCCTGCAGATGGGAAGTTATATCATCTGGGGGGAATTATCTTGATTTTTTAATCAGAGCTTTTGGGTTGTTTAGCTATACAGCCAAACTGACTAGAGACAGTTTTACGTATAAGACCTGCATGGCCAGACTAAAATTATCTGCCCAAATACTTTCAGGATTTTCATGTCTCATTTGACCAAAACTTGCTGTCTGAGCACTTCCAAGCAATTTAAGAGAAACATTCAATAGTATTTTCCTACATTCTCTCAAACTGCAAGAGTACTTTTTACAAGTAGTTGACCTTGGTTCCAAGCTATAGGAGGGGGCATAGATACCTGAGTTGTCTTCAACATATTGTTTCAGGGGCAACACTTCCAGTGGGAAACAGTTTTCAAAACACATCAAAATCTTAGGCAGAAGTTACTGCACTGCTGACATTAAAGAAGGTAAACGTACTCTTTTATTACCATTACTGAACTCTTCTGTTTAGATTCATGACTGAACAGGAGATCTCACATTTTCAAAGCATGGTTAGCATTTACTTTTCACATGGCAGACAGTTAATTTCCCTATTGCTGGTTAATGAAATTCATTTATTCCTCACAGGGCTAGACATTGCGATCCCCTAATATCCAGTGCCATCATGTGGAGACAATGTAGTACATTCATTTAACTTGGAACGGGGTGGGGGGGGGGGAAGTTCACATAATTAAGATGTTTCACGTCTTCCTCCTAGACTAAACTACAACAATCCTTTTTTAAACTAAGATGTTCTTTTGCTCTAAACATCTAAAATGATGTGAAAGCATCCACTAGAGTTTACTGGATACTACTCTTCTCAGTGCTTTTCCTCAAGGTCCAGGCTGCAGATTCTTCCCTTAAGAAGTAAAAAGTATTGTTTATACATATATATACACACACATATATGCACAGACATATATACACATGTACACTTACATAAACACACACGAAAAAAGTTTAACCATAAGACAGAATTTGGGCATGCTGGGCTTCTTGTGGTCACCAGCTATTTTTGATATCCTGAGCCAGGATTTCAGCCTGTACAGGTTCCAGAGGTCCAAATGAAGAAATATAAATAAAGAAGTAAAATAGTTTGTGCTCACTTCCAAATTTTCAGAAGTTGTAAGTTTTGAATGGTCAGGTGAAGGCCTAGCACATATATGTGACAGTTGGGTTTCCTATTAGAAATGTCAGGTACTGCTATGGACTGACTCTTTTTGGCCCATGTGTTTCCTGTGTTTCCTGGTAGAGAACACATACATTTGCCTTTTACACAGCAAGTCTTCTATGGGGGTCAAAATGAACTTCAAACAATGAAGACACTGGTATTTCATTAAAGTAAATCATAGAATCATAGAATGAATTGAGTTGGAAGGGAACACCCTCTCCATGAAGAACTTCTTCCTGATATCTAATCTAAACCTCCCTGCTTTCAATTTAAACCTGTTACACCTTGTCCTGTCACTACAGGCCCTTGTAAAAAGTCCCCTCCCAGCTTC
>NW_010234819.1:0-2255 GCF_000690775.1 Eurypyga helias
GATTCTATGATTCTATGAATATGGATGGTAGAGAAAGCAACTTAAAAGGAAGGGTATCCAGTAATGAGAAGGTCAGTCCAGAACTTCGAGTCCAGGTGGAGACACATGTATAGGTCATTATTGTTCCTTGAGGGTAGTGGATCTGGCAATACTGGTGAGACTTATGTGACACAGAACCACTTCTTTCACTGAACCATAGCCAAAAAGACTATGAAAAGTTAGTGATGATCTGTGATGATCTGAAAAAACACCCAGTTCTCCTCAAATCCCCCTGGATAAAATTGCCTCTGTTCCTATCAGTGGTGCTGAACACCATTAAAATTCAGCAGTAGGGGAGGACAGAGGTGAATTTGTGCTCAACTGCATAGTATAGGTGCAACACCCTGGGGTCACAAGATAGCACCGCTAACAAAGCAGATATGTGCTTTTGTAACTTTTTATGTAACTGGGCAGAGAGGAAGCTGACCTGGCTCAGGAGGCTGAGAATGGCATTCCAAAACATGAGATTATGTATGCCTCTGCTGTGTCCAGTGTGCAATACACACTCAGAATATTGGCCAGTCCCTTGAGGTTTTTTAAATTAGATCTCTTTGGTTATGTCATCCAAAAATGGTCCCAGAGAAACCTCATCCAGGACATCGGTTTTGTTGATGATCCCAGTGCAGTGTCTCTCCTCTTAAATTGCATACAATGTACGTGTGACTGGTAGCCTTAGTGATGGATGGTGTCTGCTACAGCAAAGACTGCCATGGGTTTAATGATGTCACAGTGATACGTCACTGATACATGTGTGGCCTGGTGAGCATCCAAGGGTCATTCCTCTGTCTCTTGGGGCCCTAAAATAGAGAAGCTGTTTCCCTCAGGCCAAAGAGGGTATTGCTCTCATTGAAGGGGGCCAGGAATATAGCCTTGATCAGCTTAAAAATATTGGCTGAATGCAAAGGTAATGTTGTGAAATTCAACAGCCTATGATACATATGTAACTTGAGAGAACATGATCTAGTAGTGACTGTGATTTTCTAGTAGTCCCATAGATTTTCATATCTATGAAAATGATGTGCTTCTCAATTAGTCCTAACAGCCATCAAAGCAGGCTCACAGTCACCTAACAGCAGGCAAGCTGTGGTTTCTTTAAGTGCAGCCTGGAGATTATTTGACAATTCTACCTGGGAGACCAAAAAATACAGAAACCAGCTGGCAGTGGTCAAGATTTCAGCTGATATAACATACATAGTAAGGATTGATGTCAGAGGACCCATCTTAGTACTAGAGCTTAATTAGGTAAGTATTGCAGCAGGTTTTGGTTGAGATAACTTTATGGGGCACAAAGCCATTATGCAGCTTCACGTCAAGAGGAAAACTGCGGTGCTGAAAAAGAAGTGCGATAGCAATGAATGCAACCATAATTTAAAAAAAAAGAAAAAAAAAGAAAGTTGAGTTCTTTCGAATATATTTTAATTAAAAAAGAAAAAAAAGACAGCATGGCACTTTTTCCATTAGCTTCGTGGATGGATTGAAAATTCACAAAAGTGAGGGAATAGTAGCAGTATTTCCTACTGCAAAATACGGAGGCAGATGTAGTACACACTAGCCATAGATATGCACCTGAAGGAAAGCCAACAACACTCATTTGTATTTCTGTCTTGCACTCTGAGCAGTGTCTGGCAGTGAGCAGACTATGTTTTTCCTTATTGTCTAAAATCGAACATCTTCAAACAAGTTCATATTCATCACAAGTAGAGTTTGAAAAAGTTACAGGAAGAAAATGAAGAGATAGCGAGTTCCCTGCCACAAAGAGTTTTTGGTCTACTGTAAGTGTTGTCTTTTCTGTCGAATGCAGAAGGCTGTAGATGATAAACCCTCCTCTTTAATCACACTGCTGAGACTGGTGAATATAAACTAGTATAATTATACCATCTTAAAAACTCCATGGACCCTCTTATTTTGGTAGAGTTGCTTTTTTTTTGGTTGAAACTCTAAATATCAGCTTCCAGGTATACAGCTCAGATAATGGAAGAAGATACAACCCCTATTATATACTTAATTACAGGTTCAGGTTTACCACTTTTGCTTCATCAGAGCCCAAACTGCGTGTCTGTCAAAGCTGAGATTCACTTAATGCAAGTACACAAGATCTGAGAAATCAACATCAAAATTGTCCAAATGATCACCTTACTATCTACAAGCAGCTCCTTTGGCCTTTCTCTGGTTCTCAGGGATTCTGGGCTGCCTTTGTTTTGGTTTGGGTTTTTTTT
>NW_010234820.1:0-240 GCF_000690775.1 Eurypyga helias
GCAGGGCGAGGGGATGCACGTGGATACACATGGATGCACATGGATGCACACATGTACCCGTGCACACGGGTTCAGGGGGTGTCTCTGTGTGTATGTACATATGGGGGTACATAGGGACACCCCCCGCCCCCCGCTGGGGAGACGTAAGGCAGCTGGCCACAGCTGTATGTATGCCGACGTAAAAGCATGTCTACCTCACCTGTCCATACCCATGACACGCTCTACATGTGTGTATTTTAC
>NW_010234820.1:348-611 GCF_000690775.1 Eurypyga helias
ACACACGTGTAAACACTCATGCAGAGGTACAGACACATGTATGTACACACGGACACGCATCCATAGCTGAGGTGTGAGCATACATAGGTACACATGCACAGATGAAAATATAAATCTGGGTAGAGCCGGTGACTCGGCTGTAGGTGCATGGAAGACACCGTTTACCCGGCTGCACACCCCCCTACAGAAATACAGACACCCCCCCTGCCCCCCACTTGCATATGTACTAGATATACTCACCTATAGAGCCCCCTACACACCCC
>NW_010234821.1:0-770 GCF_000690775.1 Eurypyga helias
GGGGGGTCCGTCTGCTCCGTCTTCCTTCCCGGGGGGCTGTTTCCCACCGCAGCCTGCCGGCACGCTCCTCTCCGGCCCCTGGATTATCCCGGTTTTCCCTCCGTCTCCATCCGGCTCCCGCCTCGTCCTGCCACGTGCCCCGTCGCTCTTTTCCCTCTTCCACCCCTTTATCCCGCTCCGGGATCCTGCGTTCCCTCTGCCTTTGTCCTGCCTCTCATGGAATCATGGAATGGTTGGGGTGGGAAGGGACCCTAAACGACCCCTCCCCCAGCCCAGGGTGCTCCCAGCCCCATCCCGCCTGGCCTTGGACACTCCCCGGGATGGGACATCCACAGCTTCTCTGGGCCACCTGTCTCAGTGTCTCCCCAGCCTCATCGTAACAAATTTCCTCCTTAGATTCTGTGGGAAGAATTCCGTCCTGCTATCCCGGGAAGATGAACATAAATCTCCCATTAAACCCGTTATCCCTTGTCCTGCCACTCCCTTGGAAAAAGTCCCCCCCAGCTTTCCCGTAGCCCCTTCCGGGGGCTTGTCCGGGTCCCTCCGGATGCCGTCCCCGTCCCTGAGGTGTGTCAGCCCCCCGGCGCGGTGTCCTCGGAAATGTCACCCGTCTCATCCGTGAGGATGTGGAACCGTCTTGGAGCCGGCACCAACCCCTGAGGGACACTTGTCCCAGATCTCCATCCGGATGTTGATCCGTTGACCACGACCTTCCGGATGTGACCATCCAGCCAAATCCTCATCCCGTGCTCCGTGGGAAGAGCATTCCC
>NW_010234821.1:921-1312 GCF_000690775.1 Eurypyga helias
TCGTGGGAAGAGCATCCCCTGTGGGAAGAGCATTCCCGATGCTCCGTGGGAAGAGCATTCCCCGTGGGAAGAGCATTCCCCATGGGAAGAGCATTCCCCGGGCGCTGCTCCGTCAGCCGCGGACGCGGCAGAGGTGGGAGCCGTTGGGTCGTGTCTCTGGCTCAGATCCCGGCGGAAGGGCTGTCCCCGACTCCCGATTTTCCTGTGGGCTCCCCCCGGCGCGCGCGTTCCTGCCCGGACACATCGGAGCGTGCCCAGCCGACGTCCCGGCTGACCCCCGACCGGCCCTGCTTGTCCCCTCCTTCACCTCCGACCTTCTCCTGCCCCGTTTCCCCATCCCAAGCCATCCGCGCTCCCTCATCCGAGAAACCCGGCTCCTTCCGCCCCGCTG
>NW_010234822.1:0-497 GCF_000690775.1 Eurypyga helias
ATCATGGAATCATAGAATGGTGTGGACACTGAAACTGTAAAGGACCAGCTGTATCAGTTGAAAGTTCACAAGTCCATGGAGCGTGATGAAATTCATCCCAGAGTTCTGAAGGAGCAGGTGGATGTTATGGCAGGGCCCCTCTCGATCATCTACCAAATGTCTTGGGCATCTTCCCTGCTGACTGGAAGATATCCAGTGTTATTCCAGTCTACAAAAAGGGCGTGAGGGAAGACCCAGGGAACTACAGACCTGCTAGTCTAACCTCAGTTCCTGGAAAAATTGTAGAGAAGATTATACTGAATACTACTGAAAGGCATTTAAAGAATAATGCAATCATCAGACACAGTCAACACGAGTTTACTAAAGAAATGTCTGGTTAAACTAATTTGATATGCTTTTATGATAGGGTCCACCTACTGGGTGAAGGGAAGGTAGTGGATGTAGTTTTTCTGCATTTTAGTAAGGCTTTTAGTACTGTCCCTTACAGCATCCTTCTG
>NW_010234823.1:0-22005 GCF_000690775.1 Eurypyga helias
CAGGCAGGCCGGCTGGCTCGTTCCTCCTGCCCTGCTAGCGCAGACAGCCCTGGCTCTTATTCTGAAATGGTGATGTCAGGCAGCTCTTGAACCGATCCATCAGTGCGGGCTGCACACTATCATCCTGGCACCGGTACCCTTGCCTGACCATCTCCGATCTGATGCCTTCTCCCCAGCGGAATATGTTTTCCCAAATCCTTTTGTCTGCCATCAGCCTCCTGCTTGCTAATTTGCGGCATTTCCTCTGCTCTTTGATGCAATTCATTCCAGGTAAAATGCATAAACAAACAAATCCATCCATTCTCTTGGGATGGGGTTTTCTGTTGCTGTTGGGAGCTGCTCTGACACCGCTCGGCAGAGCAATTTAATTGCTAGTGATCAGAAATTAAGAACTAAGCAATTTGTTAGAAGCCAGGATTTCGCTGTTATTTATTGAAAAGATAAGCGGGAGAGGCAAGTCCATTGCACAGATTCCCTCGGATTACGAGCAGATAGTGATGGTTTAGAGCTGGAAACCCAGTAGGCAGCAGATTCCCTCTGCGAGGGAGCGTGCGGCGAGCCGGGCCAGCGGGCTGTGAGCGAGAGGGTTGTTTCGGGCAGCGACATTGCCGCAGCGTTGACTTGGACAAGTGGGGAACTACCCCAAGGGGTTTTGTACCACCACCGAACTCTGCAGTCTGTACCACCACTGCACAACCTGAACTCTTGGGGTTTTGTGTGTGTGAGAGTGTGAGATCTGTTATCACAAAATAGGAATCAATAACCATGGTGACTTTATTCACCGTAATATCTGTTTTTTGATGGTGATGGTGCTGTTTTCCTCCCCTTTGGAACCAAAGGATTGCTTCTGGGGTATCCAGAGCTCTGAAAGGTTCTCAAACCTGCCTTCCTGTGCCACCCGCACACATCCATGGATACAAATTTAGGAGCAGTGCAGGGGGTTTCTTTTTCACTGCACATTACTAAGTTGGTGTAAGGCGTGTGTAATCAGCTACATCTGAGAGATGGAAAATTCAGAGGCAGAGTAATTAATGCAAACTAAATAACCAAATATTGTCTGGCATTGGGAATGTTCTATAAAACAACCGATGGTATTAGCATTTCGGGGTGTGATGAAGTACTTTACTCCTGGGAAAAAAAGCCTAGATGCATAAATGTATGATATTCTTTTGATCTGCGAGCAGATCGCAACAACTGCACAATCTTGTTTAAACCGGGGCGCTCTGCTAGTCTCTCGCACTCTACCTCTTTCATTATGCTTTGAAGCTGAACTACATAGGAACCAAAAGAGCTGTGCTCCTGTCTTGATTACCTGTGTGACATGAAAAGCCTGCAAATTTCCTTGCCTCGTTTTCTGTATCTTTTTGAAAATGATGGATTTCCCCTGACTTTTACTAAGGTCTTATTGAAAAAGCTTGCTGATAGAGAATTGTCTCCGTTTAGCTAAAAGGTGAGAATGTTGGATCATGAAAAAAAGCAACCCTTCTATTATTTGCTCAGGCATTTGAATGAAACTGTAATAATGAAAAAAAAAAAAAGCATGAGTAACGTTTACTCCATCTGATACGTTTCCTGTGACACCGGCAAAATTTTCCTAGCTCACCGGTTATTCATAGTGCCTTCTAGGCTAAGTGTTCCAAGGACTTGATTGTGTAGAACAGTATTTAATAAAGAAATTACGCTTTCTTTGTCAGCAATACAACACCCCCAAAGTGTAGAATCTATTTCTACAGGTGTCTTTGGGAAATCAAAAGATATTTCATGTTCAAGAGTATGCACAGTTCACAGTTGCTGTTCTCCCTTACCTCCCTTTGACAAGCCTTTCTCCACTCCTTTTCTGCGTTTCTTTTCCCCTGTGTTTTCTGTCAATTCTTTTATGTTCTTTGCCTGCTAGCAAGGAGGTGGGTGGCTGAACCCCTGACAATGGGAAGTCAACAGACTAGATGGAACAAGGAGTCAAGTACGGGCACTTCCCAGCAGACCCAAGGCAAGTGCAACACCTTCAGTTCAGAAATGAGTGTGTGACACGCAGGTGAGCTGAGGGGTTCAACCCAGGTGAAGGCGGAGGGTGAAGGCTAGAGAAGTCAACTGCCAGAAATCAACAGCTACAGCAACTGCGGTTCGGGGTGGGGGGGTGGGGAAAACCGGTTTGCGTGCCATGTTGGTCCAATCTTATTGACAGCAATCATAATGTGGCCCTTGTGCCAGAGGATTTCCAAACCTGTATGGATATTCTGAATTTGCATGAGTCCTCAGGGAAAACAGAATTCTTGCTTCACTCTACCTGCTTGAAGCGTACCAGCTGTGAGCATTCTGTTTACTGAAGTCTGCCCCTAAGTCTGGTCCTGGATGTCAGCCTGAGGCAAGCAATTAGGCTGTGCAGTTTGCATGTGGAGATGAATGTTGGTGGGATTTGCACACGTAACTTAAATTGATTTTGCTACGTCCAATGCAATTTCAACGTCACGGCTAGCAAAAGGCTTCTGTGTTTCCTCCATCCACTGTTAACATTTTTTTGCCCCGCTCGTTGCTGTTCAAGTGCAATTTAATGTCTGATTCATTGCAGCCCTGCCCAAAGCTGGTGGGATAGCTTCTTCTGCACCCGATTTCAAGATCCTTGTCCTTGGTTCCACTGTTTCTGGATATAAAAAATCAATACTAGGATGTCAGTTTGTGACAGGCAGAGAAATTACGACACCACGCTCTTTGAATGGAAAGAGTACAGGAACGAACAGTGCCAGGCTATGATAAACCTTTAGAAAGGAAATATTACAATGCTGTCTTTGGCACTGCCTCTGCTCTGGTATCCCAACAGATGTTTAGATCTTTTTTTAAAGATTTGAGGAAAACTGGAAATTTTAGTCCAGAAATGAGATTTTGGAGATGGCATGTTGTAATCTTGTGCTGATTTTCAGGTATTATGTTCAGGCCAATACAGTAAGCCCCACTGGGACTGTAGCGCCTTCGGTTCACTGCTTACTCAAACTCCTCCGTCTCAGGGTGCAGCCAGAATCGTAGAGCAGAGTTGGTACTTCATTTTGTTTACGTGTTGCTCAACGTTGAAAAGCAGTCTGTGTTCTGTTGTTAACAGAGATCAGTGTCCTCTTGGGTAGCTGGATGTTACCATAAGTTAAGCTTTATCACTGCGTGCTTAACTCTGGTTAAATTTGGAGGGTAGACTTTGTTCAGGGTTGTTAATAGGGAAGTATAGGATGTGCAGCCATGGTGGGTTTTTTCCCCTTTGTTTTAAACATGGATAGGGTCACTCACAGATTAGCAACAATATTATTTCTTTTGATGGGTTTATTCTGCATTCTGTCCTGCACGTGCATTGCAGCAGCTTGTGTTTTTGGAGCGAATGCAAGGCTGTGCTGTGCTGACGGGGGGAGTGACTTGCACAAAGCCCTTCTGGTCTTGGCTCCATGTGCTCATCAGCCTGTTTTGTTTGCTGCTGCTGCTACTGATCATCATATCTCAGGAAATTGCACGGATAATGATACCTTCATGAAGGAGAAAAGGGGCAGGTTGCATAAAGGCCCTGCAAAGAACCTGTCTGACCACATCCACCCCACCACCACTGCGTTTCTCAAATGCCGTGTCGCTTTGGAGATGACGGTCACTAAGGAACTCCCGGACCACATCTTGTTTCCAGATCAGACCAATGATCTGCCATACTGAGGCAGTTGACCTAATGCAAGCGAGACACACTTTAGAGGAGGTCATTGTTTATTTTTGTCTTCTGTTTCTTGTCCTGAATCTCTTCAAACCTGCTTTTATTTTTTTTTCATCCTTCCACTTCTCCTTGGCTTTTCGAAATTGTCCTAGAATGCCGTGTCGGTTTTCTGCTAACTTCTGCTAGCTCACCTCGGTGTCATGATTTGATTACAGTTTGCGTGCATTCCTGTCAGGATCTTCAGCTCATTTTAGTGGTTCCCAGGAGGAAAGACAGCACATTATCCTGCTAGGCTTGCTTCTTTCCGGTCTGACAGGACAGGGTATCAACTTACGCATTCTTGTACATAGCCTGTTCTCGGGCACTTTCTGAACTATGTCTTGAAACGAATTCTAACTAGATCAGATTTCAGGAAGGATTACTAAGTTGATCGTGTGAATGGCAACGTTATCACAGGAGAAGGAAAACGAAAAGAACTTGGCTTGCTTAGCTTAGGAAGTGATATGATTGCTCACTCTAAATACCTGTGGTAAACACAAGGGAGGGAGAGCTACCAAAGCCACCGAACAATGCTGACAGAAGAACAAGGGGGATAAACTGTACTTCTGTAAATTCAAAGGATTTTTCTAAACATCTGGGCAATGACTAGTCTTCCAAACGGGATAAGTGCCAGGAAACATTAACTCTTAAGACGGAGTTCATATATATGACTCTCTGGGACAGCAGCTGGGAGGAGACGACCCAGGAGGTCTTTTCTAGTTCTGTTCGGGCTCTTTTATGAAGTTTATCTTTCTAAATTCCCATGTGTAACTACGCTGCTGTCCAGAAAGCTTCTATGTATCGCCATCCTTGGTCGTGCCATCCTTCTTTCTGCTTGGATGCAAGAATGTCTCCTCAGGGACACGTTGCTCTCCTTTCTTCTGCATATTTTACATCTTTACAAGCTTTAGCTTGGCCTACTACAGCAGATATTCTGCAAATAGTGATGGCAGTCACTAAACCTGCCAGGTACTGGTTGATACGAAAAGCCTCTACTTCCTTATGTCGAAGGAAATACTCTGAAGCACTGGTGTTGGCATCAGATTGAGTGCTTCGTATAGGATTTAATCAGAACTTAATTGAATTTTAAGAGGGAGAGGATGTTGGTGGTTTGAGGTTAATTGCTTTAGCCCTGCAGCCTGAATTCTTTATCTAGCTGACTTACCATATTAGAGATCTAAAGAAGGATTTGAGGATTGGCAAGCCAGAGAACTACATTGAAGGGATCTTGCAATTTACCTTTCTGCATGCCTGACACCCATTCTTGTCTCTGCCTGTGCTAAAGAGGGAAGCTTAGAAAAATGCTGTCTGCCAACTCAGTTCTTTTGCAGATGAAATAGCAAATGTCCTCTGTAGGTATGGTTTCAGAGGCTCACAGGTAAATTGTGCAGCAGCTTCACTTAATCACCTGGATTAAAGAACGTAGGCTAGAAGAAGCAGTGGTGAAAGTGACTGGTATAACCAGAATTGCTGGATCAAAATATCGGATTGAAGTTCAATATCGGTCTGTACTCTGCTCAGTGTTTGGTCTTGTCTTCTTTTCTAGACCTGATTCAGGAATAGATCTGTGTATGTCACACTGTCCTTTTATATCAGTGTTCTACTTTCACCTCAATCTTCAGCGGTTCTGGTTTAGTTCAGGGCTCAGTGGTCTTACGGTGAGGGTGGAGCAGTGTAGCAAAGCAACTCCACTGACCTGTGGACATGAAGCCTGTGATGGATGAGGTGATGATAAGGTTGGGAAGGAAGGCAACAGCCTGTGTACTTTCTAGGTAAATCCACCTCTGCAGCTAAATGGATTGCTAAAACAATCCTTGTGTAGATGAGGCTTTGCAAACCAGGCTACCGGAGCCAATAACTACTGTGTGCTGTTAGCACACAGCATTCCAGGCAGTTCATGCTTTCTTGATGCCTTTGCCCTCTGCCTAATTAGGGCTTATTGCATTCAAATACGAGGTTCCATCACAAATTACCCTTTTCTGCTATTGCTTATTTACTTACCTGTTTAATTTGGTTTGTCCTGTCCTGTAAATGCATTTCAGTTCAGTTTCATTTCTCTTCTTCCTGACTTCCATTTTTTGGGGGGTGTGCAGTTATTCTTGGTTTTGGGTAGTTTTTTTTATGTGCAAGGGTTAATGCCAGCAGTTGCCTCTGAGCTTCTGAAGTCAGATAGCACCGCGGAGTTTTGAGAACCGACCTGTACACCTTTCAATAGCCTGTGAGCTTCTGGTCTACTGCACTTCAAATAATGCCAGCTTAGCAGAGTCCTCCATGTGCAGTGTAGAGCAAACATGACAGTCTGTATGTGACAACCTGTATTTCAAGACTTTGGGTTCTTTATCGTTATGGTCGTAACATTTGTTATGTAACAAGCTATGGCTTGCCTGGATTTAGAGTCTGGGCCTCCCCTGGGTTGTTCTGTGGGATGTTCTTCCTAGTGAGCTGCTTTATTTTTCTAGAACAGCCTTTGTACTATGGGCAGGAAAACTGGTGTGTTGGGTTGGTTGGTTTGTTTGTTTCTTAATTCACTAAAGGATGTTGTACACTTTTGTTAAAAATAACACATTTTTTTGAAGGAAGCTAATGCCACACCTCTTCCCCTAAATGCCCAAGCTGGGACATCCTGAATTTTGGCTGGCTGTTCAAGTTAAAAGAAATACTGGTAGCATAAAATTACTTCACTCTGAAATGGTCAGGATTAGGAAAACCCTATATTAGCTTTAGCTGCCAAAAATGTTGCTTCTTACTGTGAGCATGATTTTCCAACACTGTTTCAGAAACCCTTGGTGGAGTTTGAGGGTGTTCTAGAAGGCAGTTCTTCTGTCTGAAGTGTGCCCAACTCTGCCTTGCTTTTGGCCATATTATAAAGGCAACATGCGCTGCTTTACAAGGTGCCTAACTGCATCTTTCTGCTTGTGGCTTTGGTCTGCAACGGTCAGATTAGCTCCCTTCTGTCACGTTCTTCTGCGGACTGCTTGTCAGGAATCACTGGGAGATTATTTTTACGGCTCCCCCTCAACATTACTCTGGGTATCATCCCAACTCGGAACAGATATCTTTTTGCAACCTCATAGGTTCTTATAACAAATATTCATAGGTTACATGCTCTTAGTTACTTCTTAAAATAAATTTCAACTATAAGCTTCTTTAATTAAAGTTCTCTTCTTTCCTATCATCATGTATTTTATTACCTCCTTTGGACTGCAGAACAGGTGTCTCTAATGGATTAACTGCAGTAGAGTTAAATCCACTGGATTTTCAGCTCCCTGTGGATGTGTGGGGTATTATGGGAACACAGCTTTAATTTGAATATCCACTTCAGCTTGGCTGCTTGCAGAATGCTGAGTACTGTTCTCCTAGACCTCCAAACTCAAGGTCTAGCTATTGGCTGTTTATTCAAGTGAAATTCTTAGTTACCTGCTTTTTGTTCTCACTGCTTTCTTTGCAGGTTTAAAGAATTTCCTGCCTGGCCCGTCCAAGGAGCAAATCACCATCCACAGCCCCAGGGGTTTGCAATGCATCTCACCCTTAGTGCAGACGGTAGAGGACACCCCTCAGCCCATCCCAGCGAAGATCAAAGGGCACATTCCCAAATGGATTAATGGCAATCTTCTGAGGAATGGTCCTGGGAAGTTTGAGTTTGGCCAGGAGAAGTAAGTCCAGGTTTGGTGAGTTTGTCAAATGATTCTGGCCTGAGAGCTGCCTAAACCTAAAGGGATCCCCCCCACCAAATGTGTCACCACTGTTGGGAGCACCTTGTAGTTTCTTTTTAAGTAAGGCAAGGAAGAAATGCTTATGTTATCATTCTTTTAAGAACAGTTGCTCCCTCACCTGGAAACTCCCAGTGGGCTCTCTGAAAATAGGAGCATGGTTAACTTATTAAGGTTGGAGAAGGTGAGTCACAGAGAGGCTGTGACCTACTCAGAACGATATAATGAGGGAACAGAGCCGGGGATTAAAACATCCACGCTCCTAGTCCTTTGTCATTAACACAAGTCCATCCCACGAGCATTCTGAAATCCGGGGCAGCATTTGTAAAGTTGATTGAACTAAATTGTGTGAGTTGCTTTAGAAGCAAACCCATCTCATTTTAAAAATAATATATTAAAATATTTCAAGAAGGCAGCTCTTGCCTTTGGCTTGGACTCTGCCATTCTAGCTAACTGACAAACCTAGCTTTTCCTCCAGCAAAGCTGATGGCAGCAGCTAGCCAGAGTTGATCATCTTATCATATTTCCGGAGATAGACTTTAAGGTTTTCTCAAAGTCTCAGAGATTTCTCGTTTTAGAGAAAATAGCATCCTGCAGACAGCTGAGAGCTGAAGGCTCCTCCTTGTGCAGTTGGGCTTTCAATAATAATTTCTCTTCTTGTTGTACAGTAAAGCATAATTTCTGTTCCATATGCAGGTCTGCAGAGTGATTGGTTTACCAGTACAGATGATTTCCCCCCAAACTTACACACATACCATTTTCAGAAGTCTCTGAGGTCCACTTTCAAAAGTAATGTAGCGACCCCAAATCTCACTGAAAGTCGGTGTCTAACTTCACATCTCACAGCTGTAAATACACTTGATTTGTTTCACTTGATTGAAATGTTTTTCCAGACTCATTGCAAGGCTGTGCGTGTTTAAGTGACCATGGGATCTGGGCATTAGCTTTTTACAAACAATAATAAACATAAAGCAGGAGGGAACGGTATAGGAGAACATCATATAGTGCCCAACTCTTGTTCTTTTATTTATCTCTTCTTGAAGATTTAACCATTGGTTTGATGGCATGGCCCTGTTGCATCAATTCCAGTTGGAGAATGGCACAGTGACATACCGGAGCAAGTTTCTGCAGAGCAGTTCCTACCTGACTAACAGCCAGCACAACCGCATTGTGGTGTCAGAATTTGGGACGCTGGCAATGCCAGACCCATGCAAGAGTGTCTTTGGGCGCTTCCTGTCACGCTTTGAGATGCCAAGTAAGAGGTTTTCTAAGAAATGTTCTGAGATTTTCTTGGGAAACTTTGTGGTTACGTTTGAAGGGAGATGTGAGGAAGTCTGGTTAGCCCTATACTGAGCCCATGTTTTTCTTAGAAGATGACTCCTTGGAACAACAACAAGAAGAATGCAAGTTGTTGTTAGACTTAGCTCAGAGAGGCACATTCAGTGTAATATTTTAGTGCCGCTCCAGCTCACTTGATTCCAGAGTTTGTTGCAAATTTCCAGGTGAAATCTTTCCCCAAAGAACATGCTGTGCAGTCCTGATAATGAGCATTACAGTCTGCCGTTCTGCCTGAGACACAGCTTTGCCCTTAAAACACCTTGTCTTGCTAAGCTTGTAGGATAAGTGGAATAATCCGTCCCCTCCTGTACTGAGGTGCAGGAAATGATATGAGTAGGGTGAGAGGTGGTAATGCGCTGGAATGGAAGTACCATTACCTACAGGATTCTGTGTACATCAGGAAAGAATTAAGCTTAAATGCAAGCAAAGAACTTTCCACTAAAACCAGAACAGACCGCAGGTTTGCAACTTGCTGCTCATGTGTGTCACCATCTTCTGCTTATCTTCCCTGAGGAGATGGATCCTGTCTCGCCGTGTCATCTGTTCTTTTCTAAGGTGCTCATATGTTCCCTCCATGGTTGCTCCCCAACTCCCCTCCAACTCCAGCTCTCTCAATTAATTTCAGATATATCTACATCCCCAGTCTTCTTTTTCAAGGTCCAGCAGGTTGTTCCTGCACACTCTTGCCCATTTGACTCTTTATACAAATGCAGGCTGTTGCTCAGTACAAGAAGGCCTGTCCTCGGGCTTGTCCTGTACCAGGCTCTCTGTTCACCACGCACACAATGTGCAGCTGGGTGATTTGCTTTTTCCTCAGCTCTTCTCAGCCACCTGGCTAGTGAGTCTCAGCTCCCCTAGGAGTAGCAAGAACAGCTCCTGCTGTTGTGAGCATGTAGCTCTCAAAAGACATCTCCCTGACTCAGTTTGAAAGAGAAAGAGAATAGTGGAGAAGCAGCATTCCCTGTCCAAGCCCTGTCACACAAATAGCATCGCTGCCCTCCCCTCAGCCTAAGTTGTAGCTTCAAGTCTTGCCTCTCTTTTTTCCAGCGCTGTAAACCAAACATGGCACTCTTCATATGGCTGTCAGAGGAGAGGACTTGGGCTAGGGAAGAAAGGGGATATAAAGAAATAAGAAGTCAAAACCAAAGGGCATATAGAAGTATGAAGATTACCTTGGCTTCACGGCAGTGATTTCCGCAAGAGACAGTCCTTGTCCTTTTATCCTGAACTCACCTGTGCAGACAGTTTCCTGAGTGCCTTTGTAGATTAGTGAGATATTTCTAATCAATCACAGAGGTATTAGTGTCATTGCAAATGGGTTTATTTGTTTAAACATGTCTAACTTGCTATAATGTGACATGAGCTTAAATAGAGCTGTGTACAACTCCGGGATTTCTTTTCAGAGCCAAGTGACAATGCCAGTGTGAACTACGTTGTGTACAAAGGAGACTATTATGTCAGCAATGAGAACATCTTCATGTACAAGGTGGACCCGGAAACGCTTGAGACAAAGGAAAAGGTGTGGGCAGGTGGGATAAGGGGGTTAGCTTATGGTACAGCCAAGCCTTTCCTTGCTGTTTCTAAAGATTCCAGATTTGGAACCCAGATTCCAAAAGAAATGGTCAGTGCAGCTCTGGAGCATGACCATAAGCTTCTCTTCATGGTGTGCTGGAATCCCTGAAAAAGCTACTTAGCGGTAAGGCAACTCTCATGAGTGAAGATTCAGTCACTGCCCATTGTAGCAAGAAAGAGGAGAGACAGACGTAGACTCATTTCCGTTTGGGTACTGCTGGCATTCTTCCAGCGCACTCACTACTTGCCTGGACTTGTCTGTACTCGGCAGTGTGCAAAGCCTAAAAGTGCATACAGGAAAAAGTTAACATCACTGATCTCAGCTCTGTATTCTTGCCCTGTCTTCATTCTTCCTGTCTGTTCCCTTTATCTCCTTCTTACACCCCCAGCTTTAAACACCCCCAACCAGCCCTTCCAAGTCTTGACTAAAACCTCTGTTGCAAATTGGTGGTGAATTCAATAAGTCAAGTCACAGTTCAGGTGTCATTAGATTTTTCTCCCATGCCAGCAAATGTACAAAAAGTCAGGGTTAAAGTCTTCCCACAAGTTCCGTGCATCTCACAGGAGTGTGTCTTTGTTGAAGGAAGTATGTGACTTCATAAGCTTCATAATGACAGCATAAGCTGTATGTCCTCCCTGCCTGCACCCTTAGAGCGGATCTGGGTATTTGCTGGACTGAGGAAGGATTCTGCCTGTGTGTTACCATGGGCTATTTAATACCACAGAATACCAGGCTCAGCATACCTTCGGATCTCGAGGGAGGCATTCTAGGACTCCCTCCCTCCAGGATCAGCTGTGAGTCATGGAGAAACTGTTTGTGAAGTATAGGGCGCTACTTGCGTATTGAAATGGAGAGGTTGACGATTTGCTGTTTTATCTGTTTTGTAAACCATTACAGTGACGAAAAGGTGCGTGGGTATTTTTAGTCTGAATGTTCAGCTCTGCTGAGCCATTGTGTCATTAAAAAAAATTCCCCTTAGACTGCTTTTTAGATGCATATTGGTATTTTTTGGCAAAATGAAGAAATGGAAGGGATGATCTTACATTCAAACTCTCTGATTTGAGATGCCTTAAAAGGACATGGTTTTCTAAGCTTCCAGCCGTGTGGTGCTCTTTCTGCTGGGGCCTTCCAAAGGTCTCGGGTTGGGTACTTGAAAGCCATTTTTTTTAAACTTTTGGAAAAGAAGCCTATCTTCCATGTTTTAATGTTTCAAGTCACGGAATTCCTCCAACTTTTCCATTCAGACTTTCTTCCCAACACATCCCTGCCACTGTCTGAGCCCAAACCACACCCCAACCCAGGAACTAGGAACACCAGTTAACAGTACTCAGAGTTGTACCTTTGCCCTAACTGTTCCTTTGAGGTGTAGACAGTGAAGCTGAACTGTTTTCTTTGTGGGGAGAATGAACACTGGCTGTCAGTGTGCTGCGGGTGCTTTCAAAAACTTTGGTTATTTCTGGGGCAGTGACTGTTTCTTCATGCATGTGTGTCTGTGGTTATTACATGGGCACCTAGCTAAAATGCTCGTATGGGCAACGTTCCCACTGTGTGAGCACTTCCTGCCATGGGTAATGCTCACGTCTTCCTGAGAAATGGCTAGTGCTATCAGTCCCATTTTACTGGTAGGACTAATACAGAGAGAAACACTGTTAATTGTCAAGGGCTTTAGGAAGATTGCCAGCAAAACGAAGGCTAAAGTCCAGATCCCACACTGGGGCCGCATCATCAAGCTATTCTTCTCCAGACTTACACAAAAACAACATTTAGAAAGAGTTTGGCTTGCTCCACAGCAACAGGAAACTTTTATGCTGACGGAAATCTTTGGCATTTGCAGGTAGACTGGAGCAAATTTGTTGCAGTGAATGGAGCCACTGCTCATCCTCATTATGAGTCTGATGGGACAACGTACAACATGGGCAATTCCTATGGAAAACATGGTAAGAGTGGGCATGGCCAGGCCTGGCTTGTGGGCAGGGTGCACAGGCTGCTTCTTGCTGCTGCTTCAGGGAGCAGTTGTTGAAGAAACTTCGGTGTCTAGAGAGACTTTGAAATTGCTGTTTCTCTTTGTGTCAAAATGATGGCAAACCAGATTAGTTCTTATTTCAGGGTGTCCGTCTGTCCCAGAAAAATGTCTTTTCTCAGCAATTAGTTTCAGAAGCTCCTGACTTTGGCCTATGAATATCCAACAAATTCCCCTCTTCCTCTCCCAACCTTTGGTCGAAAACAGGAGAATGACTCCTGCCTCATCCAAAGAATGTTGACAATTAGCCACACATCTTCCACTTACAATAACTGGCTTTTGATAAGGACCTTAAAGGTTTATACGGGAGAGAGGGTGGAATTTATTACAGTTACCTGGCCATCTTAGAGCAAAGCTGAATTTTCTGGGATATTTTGCTTCCCAAACCAATGAGCACTACATCTAGTTGGGATCTAGTTACATCAACATGGCTGTTCAGAGCTAGCATTCACCGTTAGTTACATGAAAGCGTTCTTTCTCAGGTGCCTGAGGGCTGTGAAAACAGTCACTGCCCTTTATTACGATACCTCAAGCTGTTTCCAGTTCACTGAACAGTTGCCCAGTTTTGATCAGTTTTCATTCTTGCTATTTTCATTTCCTTTTGGCTTTAGCAATATCTAGCTTTGCAGCACATGCTGTTTTCGGCTGGAAAGACCAAACTATGGATTATTATTCAAATGTGCCATTCTTTCCTGCCCATATGCTCAGATTTATTCAATAAGTCTCAGTCATCACCAAGGCTCAAAATTTTAATTTTTTTGATACACAGGCTATGAACTTGGTTTTCTTCCCGATCCTGTTATTAAGGGATACTCTAGTTAACATGAGGAATGCACTGCGGACAGTAAAACTACATGGCAGTCTACCAGACTGAGAAAATCCTTCTACTTCCTTTCAAGCTTTTTTTTTTTTTTTTGCTAGGTAATCCTCTGTTGATTGTTTTATTGACTTGATAACTGGCTTTTGGTTTCTGCTCAGTTTAGCTATGACTGCGCGGATCCTAGTATTTTAGGGAGACAGAAAGGAGCCTGACTTTGGTTTCATGAATGTGGACAGTCTTAGTCTCAGTGGTGTTGACACCCTTTCTCCCTTCCAGGGTGTAGGTATAACATCATTCAGGTGCCTCCACAAAAGTCAGACTGGAGTGACACTCTAGAGGGGGCGAAAGTGCTGTGCTCCATTGCTCCAATGGATAAGATGAAACCTTCCTACTATCACAGCTTTGGTAAGAATGCTTTCTGTCTCAGACTCTGTGGATTTTGTCTGCGCTGAGGCAGAAAGTGCTGTTCACTGTCCTCTGCCCCAAGGTTTTTTATTGTCTCATTTGCCTAATACTTGGATGATACCTCCTTCCTTCTCTTCCCAGGAATGAGTGAAAACTACATCATTTTCATTGAGCAACCCATCAAGCTGAATCTGTTGCAGATTATCACTTCCAAGCTTCGTGGGAAAGCCATTTCTGACGGAATAAGCTGGGAGCCTCAGTACAATACCTGCTTCCATGTGGTGAATAAGCACACTGGGGAGGTAGGTGGATCTTTGGCCTTTCCAGCAGACGTGCAGCTCTTGCTGGAATCTTAGATCCCAAGAGAAGAGGGCTGGGTAGCAGCCACAGCTAACTATGACTCGATCCAGAAGTTACTGCACTACAGGCTTTATAAGCATGGGTGTAAGTTTATTAAAAATGGGATTACTTCATTCATTTTCCTCTCTACTGATTCTTTTTTTATTTTTTGCCAGCCCTAAAAGAAATAAGGGCAGAAATAAGCAGTTTGGGGTTCCTGGGACTGCAGGACAGGGACTGAAATGCAGTTCCCAAGTACTATGGAGTATAAAAATGTCAGTCATATGGGAATGATGCTATAGGGATGGAGTCATGAAAGCAAGGAACCTATCCTGGGCTGCTTTACATCTGAAATGCATTTCCCAAGTACTATGGAATATAAAAATGTCAGTCATAGTCTGGGAATGATGCTATAGGGATGGAGTCATGAAAGCAAGGAACCTATCCTGGGCTGCTTTACATCTTGGCTTTTCTTCATCTGGTTTTGCCTACTTGGTGGCTTAAAGCAGCCATTCTGTTGTAACACAAAGGCACAAAACAAATCCCAAGGACTGACAGAGTGGAGAATGAAATGGGGAAGAGAAAACTCTTTGAGGGGTGGCTAGGATCTTTAGAGAGGAAACTTAACCTCTCTTATGGTCACTGTAGGTGCTGCCAGGGCAGTGGTACAGTAAGCCCTTTGCGACTTTCCATCAAATCAATGCCTTTGAAGACCATGGCTGTGTGGTCCTTGACCTGTGCTGCCAGGATGATGGAACGACTCTGGCTACCTACAAGCTTCAGAACCTGCGGAGGAGTGGGGAAGGTCTAGATCAGGTGAGATCTCTGCATTTGTGTTGCACAGGATCTGATGGGGCCCCGTGCTGGTTGAGTTACTGTTCTGAAGGTTCAGGTTAGTAAAAGGGAGAACACTACGGGGGACCACAAGGCAGAGGAGTTGAATTGGGGAAAGGAACCACAGCTATAAGGAAAAACTAAAATTAGGAACCACAGCTATAAGGGAAAACTAAAATTATGATCTATCAATATGTTGGTATTTTTCTTTCCTTCAGTTTCCTTGAAACTTTTAAAACTGGTGAGTGACACAGATCCCTATCAGCCTGGCAGAATGTACTTCTATTTTAAAATCTTGGCTTTAATGATACTCATTTTCCATATCCCAGTGTAATAAAATTTCCCCCCCAAGAAAGTATGCAAAGTAAGTTTTTACATGACTTTTTTAAAAGGCAAAAGAAAAAGAAACTGTTTCAAGGCAAGAAAACCAGCCTTTATTATATAAATGGCAGAAACCTTTACATTGCTCCTCACATTCACCTCGCAACAGCATGTACTCATAAATTACTTAATTATGTCCAGCTCTGTCAAAAACACTATTTAAAGCCACGTAAGAGGCATTATTTTGCATAGTTCATACCCTGGAAAAGTGGGGGTGCTTTCAGTTTCTTGTTCGGCAGATGTGTTTGTTGGAAACCCACTGTGTTGTGGGTGAAGGGCAGGCATGTCTACAACATGTTCAGACACATCTGAACTTCCTCTCTCTGTGTTGTGAGCTGTCTAGAAGCAAGTTAGTTCTGATCTGAAAAGTGTCCCTGGAGGGTCATTTTGTTCTGCTTTCCTTTGTTGGGTTTGGTTTTGCAAAGATGTGGTAAACATAAATCCAGGTACAGCACAGTGTTAATATGACCATTTGCTTTGGAACCTGATTCCAGCTTTTGTTCAGCTTTCTCTGAGCTCAAAAGAGCTGTGATTTGTTCTGTCTGAAGGTGTCCTTCTGTCTGTATGCACGCACCAGGGTAAGTCATTTCGGAACACAATCTTAAATTCACACTGCACTGAAAGACTGAGGCATGCCCGTGCATGATTTGTCTGTTTTCCCCAAGTCATGCTTAGTGCTTTTGCTTGCTGACTAAGCCATATTTTGTCTGACAGAGTTCCTCAACCAGTTTATTGTGGCTACATAAAACATAAAAGCTTTGAAAACAGGGTTTCAAGATGAATACATATGCTTAAAATGAAGTTTCACGTTGAACTTGTGAGTTACAGATAGAATCATAGAATTGTTTAGGTTGGAAAAGACCTTTAAACCCATAACAGAACTTGGTAAAGTACATAATAGAAAGAAGATTTCAGGCATGGGAGGAATGTCTAAAACTTCAGAATTGTTCCAAAAAAGGGCACTTAGCCCGAAATGCCAGTCTCCTCTGTCCATCACCCTAACTTTCTGTCTCTGTAATAGATTTATGATTCGATATCCCGAGCTTTCCCTCGTCGCTTTGTTCTCCCACTGAACGTGAATTCAGACACGCCTGTGGGGAAGAATCTGAACCCACTGTCTTACACGTTGGCAAGGGCTGTGAAAGACGCAGATGGCAAGGTACGTATTAAAGACTTAAAGGCCTGCGTTTGCGGCTGCGGTGAGATTGCCTGCAACACTTACCATCCTGTGCTCTTACCTTCTCTGATCTTGTCTGCCAAGCAAGCAAGGTTTGGTCATGACTGAGACGGGACTCTGTGTTTTAGTACAAGGACTACCACATTGCCTTAGATGAGAGAGCAAAGGCAGGTTGTGACTTAGCAAAAATGCCCAGGTGGATTATTAGCCCTTACAACAACTGGCCAAACTTTAGCTTCTTCATTGGCAAAATCCTCCATGCTTTCACCTGGGTACAGAGCTGCCCTTTGCTTCCAGCTCTGAACAGCCCTACCGAGTGGCATCCGGTGTTACAGAACATGTCCACTATGAGTGGAGTTGTCTCTGTGTGTACCTCAGATTGCTGAGTGCTGGACCTGGGATTTTCTGAGCTAGGAGTGCAGGAATACATGGGCTTGCTCCTGTTTTTCACATTAGACTGATCCTTGAAGCTTCCAAAGTCTGCGATGGTGAGTCAGTTCTGTGGGTGAAACAGATAAGGGAGATAGAACTGCTTCCACCTGCCTCGGTGCAAAGTCAGGCTCAGCTTTAAACACCTCTTTTCCACAGTGGTTGTGCAGGGGGTTTGTGGGACCAGTCAGGTCTGCTGCCCAGTCAAAGCTAAACTGGCACTTGTGTCATGTGTACTTCTTTTAGGTCTGGTGCACACATGAAAATCTCCACCCTGAGGGTTTTGAAAAGGTTGGGGGCTTGGAGTTCCCCCAGATCAACTACTCTCAGTACCATGGTAGGAAGTACCGTTACTTCTATGGATGTGGTTTTCGGCATTTGGTTGGAGATTCCTTGATCAAGGTCGATGTGGAGACCAAGAATTTCAAGGTGAGGTGAAGTGACATTATCTTTTTTCGGCAATGGGGTCACTCCACTGAACTGGCCTTGAAGATTTGTCATTTACTAGCCACTTCATTCATTAAGGGACTTCATTCAAGTGGGTCTGTGACGAGATTCCTAATTTCATCTCTCACCTAGCACTCTCTGAATGTGGCACGCTTACCAAACAGGAGAGGATATCACTCCAGGTTCTTAGAGAAAGGGTTGGATAAAGTACGCGTCTTCCAGGCCAAATAAGAGTCATCTCTTATCAGACAGTACAGAAAATAGCCAAGTAGCATAGGCAGTGGAAGATAAACTGCCAAAGTATTTTTGACTCGGGCAAGAAACAAGGTTTAGGATATTTCCAACTGCAGACACAAGCTGGGATTTTTTGTGTGTCCTCCTTAAGCAGGGAATAATGATCTCTAAAGCATTAAATGCTTATTAATCAGAGACTTCCTTGAAGGCTAAGAGAGTCAGGAATACTCAGAAAGAGACGTGCATTTTAATTGTTCTGCTCTGGATAGTTATTTTGCCGTGAGTGCCCTCCTTCAGCACAGCTTTGGGGTGCTACGGCCTTGCCTGCAATAGAAGCAGCAGCTGTGCCCCCAGGCGGTGATGGGGACAGATCTCCTCTCTGCTGACATGGCACCTCTCTCTCCACACTGCCTGGGCACACCACGGTGGTGTGAAGGTGGCTGTGCTGGCTAGGATGGTGGTATATTCTGAGCTTTTAGCTCATATCTGTGCCAGTGTAAACTGTTGGATGACATGAGTAACGGAAACCCTTTCCCCTGCCTGTTTGATGCCTGGCGCAATGTGCACGCTGTCACAGCACTGGCACCATCATACTACTGTATTCAAAAAAATTAATTAAAAAGTTGAACTATAGGTTTCTTGGAGTACAGAGTATGCTTGGCTATCTTTGTAGTGAGCACTTCAACTGGCAACTCTGCTAACTGTAGTATACAAGAATTAATGAAATGACACACATCCATATGTTACTGTGCTTGCTAGATTTGGCAGGAGGATGGATTCTACCCATCAGAGCCTGTGTTTGTGCCAGTGCCTAATGCCACGGCAGAAGACAGTGGAGTCATCTTGTCTGTTGTGATCTCCCCCTCTGAGGTAACTTTCTGCTACTAGTTTGTCAAAGTCACACAGTATTAGGGATCCTTTTTAAACCACAAAACTGAATTTGAGGGTCTCTGGCGAGTGGTTCTAGCACAGTGCTCCCCAAGGTGTGTGCCTCTGCAGTTGCCAGGCACAGCCAGGTAAACTTCAAGTAGGAGAGTACCTTGGAATGTCAGTGTTTCTTGAGTGGCGTCTGTGGCTGTCAGTGCTCCTGGCCAACTCTCTTACAGGCTTAGTTTGTGTAGCCTGGTTGCACGTGACTGCATGGCCTGGTTGTACATTTTGGCTTCCTTGTGGGTGACACGTGTGGCTTGGACAGTGGAGTTTGGGAATTCATTCTAGCTTTCTTTTCATCCTGCAGAACCAAAGTGCTTTCCTGCTTGTCTTGGATGCAGAGACCTTCAGAGAATTAGGGCGAGCAGAAGTCGCCGTGCCAATGCCTTATGGGTTCCACGGCATCTTTACTTCCCACTGACTGAAGATCTTGTCACCTCCTGTAACTCAGAGCCAGGTCAGGCTCAGAAAGAAACCTCTGCTTCCTTTAACCTCCCACCTTTGCATTATGCCCTGGATGAAAGAACTGTGTTTTCTCTGTCATAACCTCCGAGTTACTGCTGTACCCCTAACAATATTCAGCAAAGGGTCTGAGGAAAGCATAATCCTGTTCACTCCAACAGCCCACTGCTTTATCTTAATTTTCTATCTAGATAGACCAGTTGGCAGCAGTTCACCAAGGTTGTCATGTCGAAGGCTTGCAAGGGAGAGAGTGGAAACTAAGATGACCATTTCTTTTCCTTGGCAGCAATGTGCTCTGAAGGGAAGAGACTATCGGTGCTTAGGGCAGTGATTTTGTCTGAAATGGGTAAAGCAGAAGACAGGACTAAAATCAACTAGCAACATACAGGCACAATGAAGGGCTGTTATTTCACCCCCACTGCATAAAGCTGTAATTGTAGTGCTTTTCTCTGTACACTAACGGTGCCCTCAAATAAAACCTTGTGAAATGTCTGCATTCCTTTCCCTGCCCTTACCAGACCTGCAACCCTGACACACGCCTTATTATGTTACATGGTCTCATAGACATGATTGACACGTGTCCACCATGCTCCTGCTTAAACAACGTCACTGGATGCAGCTCTGATGGCTCATATTTCCTGCCTTCCTCCGGATTTAATCAGTATGAAACATGCAGACCTGCATTGTGGCCTTGATATCCCTTTGCTCTTAAGTTGAGCCGATCAAACTCTAACACCCTTCATGTGCTTGCTTCCTCATCCAGGCTCCTAAAGTTCTTGAACACTGAGGTGTAGGTGGATATGTGTGTTGAGGGAAGCCCTCTATAGCAGTTCACTTGCATGCTCTGCCTTTAAGGATGCTGTGAAAAGTGAAGGCATCCAGGAGAATGGATCTCACTCCTGGCTTAAGGACTTTTTATATTTCTTCATTGTGAGAAGCCTCAAGAATGTTTTGAACCATTTCCTTGGGCAAAAATCAGCCCTTGTGCCCTGTGGTTTGAGGGAAAGCCCTTGCTTCCTAGCCCAGACAGAACTGAACCAAATCAGAGCTGTCTCACTCCACTCAAACAACCCAGCTTTATCTCCTCTCTGGCCTTCTACACCTTCCTTACAGCTCTGGGGAAAAGATGAGGGGGAGAAACAAGGGTTGCACACTGCACACCAGGGTTGCAGTGCTGTGAGAAGGCAGAGGCTCATGCCAAAGCTAATCTCACAAAACCACTAGATGGCAAACGCCTCCCGTTGCTGGAACTCCAGCCCTGCCAGCCCCATCTGTAAGCCAGTGGAATTGTCTCACACAGACAGAGGAAAAAAAACCCCAGCCAGGTCACATCCCCAGGGCTGGAAGCTGAGTGATGCTAAGTTAGTGCTTATTGACAGTGGTAGAGTTCTGTCACCACTGCTGCTCTTCCTTAAACAGTTTTTTTTGTTGATGAAGTGGGAAGGGGAAAGGCAGTGTCAGAGGTTCGTCTAAACCCCCTGTTAATTGCAACCAACCAGAGTACCCAAGGCAGGGCTGTAGATCAGTAGTGCAGGGGAAAAAAGATGCTCTGCAGTGCAAAGCCTGTGCTGTGTTGGTAAAGCTGTGCTTCAGCAGCTGGCAGTTGTGCACACAGACTGCACTCCACTACCTTAAGAACTGGTTTTTTCTCCTGTTCCTGTTATACAGAACTCTGAGATCCTGCCCTGAGGCTTGGAGTTCTTCCACTCTGACAAAAACTGGCGGATACACTGTTATTCCTGGGGCACCCAGGATTTCCAGGACTTGAGGGAATATGCTGATGCAGTTAGCTCCATTCAAACCCTTGCAGCACTGAGAAATCCAGGTTCCACCCCCTCTCTCAAAGCTTCCTGAAAATCACCACACTTAGGGAGTTGTCTGCTTGAACTCTGTGAATGTTATTACCAGACTGCACCCCTTCAAGTTGGCCAGGTCCATAACCATCCCAGAGGTCAAGCTAGTTTGCCAAGGATAGAAAGGGAATCGACAGGCCTGGCAGCCCCGTCCTGTGCGAGGTGCAGGGAAGGACTGCTGTGTACACTTAACCTGACCTAAACCACCTCAAATCAGGCACACGACTGCACAGCAGGGCATTCTCAAAGGTTTAGCAATAGCTCCTTGGGTACCACAGTGCTGTGGGGTGGGTGGCCAGAGCTCCGTTACTTGAGGTGGGTGGGAATTAGGTCCCTGATGTTTTCTGGGTCCCTTCAGGTGAGCATTCCTTTGCAAACTGCTTCTTTTTGGATTGCTCTGTGAACACTTTTCAGGTGCATTTACAGCCTGTCAGCTTTTCTTGGCAGACTCACCCCTGAGCACTGATGCATTTATAAGCACGCTTCTCGCAATTGCCATAATAAAAGAATCATAGTGTCATAGAATGGTTTGGGTTGGAAGGGACCTTAAAGATCATCCAGTTCCAACCCCCCTGCCATGGGCAGGGACACCTTCCACTAGACCAGGTTGCTCCAAGCCTCATCCAGCCTGGCCTTGGACACTCCCAGGCATGGGGCATCCACAACATCTCTGGGCAACCTGTCCCAGTGCCTCCCCACCCTCTCCGTGAAGAATTTCTTCCTGATATCTAATCTAAACCTCCCCACTTTCAATTTAAACCCGTTACCCCTTGAACACACAAGCGAGTCAGACTGTTGGCCTGTGGGTCTAACCACAGCTAACGTTACAGGATAAATGAGAGGATGAAATGCCTGGGAGGAGGAATGTCAGGGCAAAGACAAGCGGCAAGATGCACAAATGTCACGTCTCTGACCTGGCTGCGCTACAAACCCCACTGCCACCCTGTAGAAAGCCCCTGTGCTGTCTGAGCTTGCGTGCACATCTCAGCTCATTCTGTTCCCAGGCCTCGCACCCACCAGCTCAGCAGCCTAAAAAATGCTGACTCTGATGCCATCCAGGCTATTTTTGTGTTATGTTGTGTAACGCAGAACATGAACTAAGCCAAAAGCTGAGCTCGTCGGTACTCAACAGCATGGCTCGCCCTGCACCACTGTGCCCAGCACGCTTGGACACAGGTGAACAGCGGCAATTTGAACTGGGAAATACGACGCAGGGTTTTCAGTCTCATTCCGAGCGGCACCACTGGCTCCTACAAGGTCGCAGGCTGCGTACAGGAGACATTAGCCGGGGACAAGACGGATTTGGGCGTCAGGGCAAGGCGGCGGCCGGGCGCGCCTCAG
>NW_010234824.1:0-33367 GCF_000690775.1 Eurypyga helias
CAGCTGGGAGGGAGCGGAGGTGCGAGCCTCTGCCGTGAATCAGTGGTTCCCTTCAGCTGTGTCCCTGAACTCTGTCCTTACACTGAGAGAGGCCCTTTCTTTGGAAGCGTTACTGCCTTCTCGCTTGGGCTTTACAGATGTGCCCGTGAAAGTTTTAGAAATCTTCATCCCTGGCCGTTAAAAAGCAGTTGCTACAGCCAAAAGCCGAGTGTGCGTTAGGCCTGTAAAGTGCTTGTAGCGGTAACTAACCCTCAGTAACGCAGCACTTCCTCTGCGACCTGCGTGTTGGTGTTTCGGTAACAGTGGTTTGGCCTCGACAGTCACACAGACCTCCCGTCAGCCAGAAATAGGCTCTGCAACGAGGAAACTGGCTTTTTTTAAAAATTAAGATTAATTTAGCACAGTTTGTGGTTTTCTGATATTCAAGTTACTGGTTATTTGGTGGAACTAGATGATCTTAAACGATCCCTTCCGACCCAAACCATTCTGTGGTTCTGTCTTCCCCTCTCTCACTTCAGGAGGGCATGTTTTTTCCTGTAGGTCATTATGATGTTCCTAACTTTCGGAATACTGCAGAGAGTTTAATTCTCTGCACTATTTCAGGGGTTGCGTTTGTAATGTTTTCAACTGCTGCAGGAAGAACAAAACCCTGAACTCATGTCCTAACAGAAAAGAAGGAAAAAATGATTTTCAGTTTCCTCTTTTAGAAAGTAACTACACCCACTTCTAGTTTTGCTTTGGGATAATAAACAATTAAATGGAAACATTTTAAAATCCAGTGTTCGTCTGTAACTTTTAAGTAGCTTCCTTTTGTTCTTCTTTTAAGGAAATTGAGAGAGCTCCACATATTCAAAAAGGTACGCTTGTGTGTAAGTGTTTGCCAAATTTTGGCTTCTTTTAGGAACACAAAGTGTACAGCTGTCACAAAAAGGAGGTAGCGAGAGGGAGGAGGGGTTTAAAACATGAACGATGCAACGAGTCAGCCCTCTCCCCAGCTCTCCATCTCCTTATGGCCTCTCTCTTCCCTGGGTGGAGGAAGGACAAAAGGAAGAAACGGTACAAAGTGTAAATCAGTAGTAAAACACAGTCGAAAAGAGATGAATTCTGGATGAGGGTTTGAAAAGGGAGGCTGAGGAAGAGGCATATAAGGCCGGTTGAAAGGAACAACTATATCAGGGTGAGAAGAAACTGGTTAATAGACAGTGTAAGGGCGTAAGATGCTATGCTGCAGGACCTAAATTTGCATGCCAGGATAATGGTACTCAAATTATGCCTTGCTTCTTTTTCTGATTACTGAAGACCCATGACATAGATAATTACAGTAATGAAAAACTTGTACTTTTAATAACTCTTGTCAAGCGGAATATTTAAGACTAAAAGAAAGGGAAGGGGAAAACAAGTCTAATCCTGTAGGCCCTTGCTCACACAAGGATTTCCACGCAGCCATTCCCTTACAGAAAGGAGATATAAAAGGGTGTGAAGACCTTACAAACAAACAAACCAAAACAAAGTATTTATGATCCTGCCACACTCATCCATTGAAATTGTTGGATTTTTTCTAATTTTCACTAGGAATGTGGTGGAAAAAGTAGGATGCTAATGTGCAGATGATGTCATTTGGTAATAAGGTTTATCCACCTACCTTATTCTATCCTGTAAAATATGGCTACAGTCAGGAATGCACTGAAGACAGCATTCTGATGCTGCTTATGCTCTGGCAAAATTACTTTCTTTTAAAATCTATTTTATTGTGTGTATCTTCTATTAATAGGATCGGGTGGGTTCAGAAAACGAAAGCATGACAATTTTCCACATGGTCAAAGAAGAGAGGAAAAAGAAAATCTTAATCCATCTTCAGCTGTGATGTCCTCTTTTAAATGTGAGTAAGCATTTGGAAAGCCAGATTATAAAAACACGTGGTACAGAAATTTTTAGGAAAATACTAATATTTAGTGATGGAATAAACCAGCTTTCTCTGGGGGAGACACTTGAGGGTAGTTGGACTCATGCTTCATACATTTAGAGCTTGGTGTTCTGCTTGTTGTGCACTGAGTCTTGAGAGTGGGATTTCACGTAGCTCCACCTCACTCATGACTTGCTCCGTTTTTTGAGCAAATCATTTTGGTCATTTGGTCACCTCTTCATTTTTGGTCATTGGAAATGTCATGTATGGCATCCTGTGAAAGAAAGTAGCTGTCACCCTCGCTCAAATTCCTGTCACTGTGATCTGAAGGAAAATTTCTTCTTGATATTTCATTGGTGGACTTGACTCATGATTTGGAAGACGTGAAAGATTTAAAAGATCAATATTTGTGACTTAGAGTTTCAGAAGAAGATTGAGGAGAACAGCATAAAATAAGAGGAACCAAGTTTTTTATCAAGGCAATGAGAAATACAGTTACTTTTGTGGCTTCATCTACTCTTTGCTTGCCAGCAAGCTGCTATGCTTTTCCAAAGGATATTTGCTTGTTTATTTGTTTGGGTTTTTTGGCAGACCCTTTAAAAATGTAGCCTCTTAGCTTATTTTCAGCATCTTCTCACACGGACACTTGGACACCTCAGACAGTCATGCAGGGAATGTGTTAGATGTTTTATAAATATCCATTAATGTTTTATTTAGTGGAATAATGGTCTATAAAATGTTAACGGTATCTGCGAAGCATTCATAGTATTTGGCTGTGATAACCAGATATACATCCTCTCTCCTCTCTATTCATTGTAGTTAGACAGAGACTATTTACATCAGTAAGTCAGAGATCTTATTTTAAGAAATTGATCTTACTTTGCTTTTGTGTTTCTAGTTCTTAGGGATTCTAAAATATTAGACTTTTGGCCAAGTATAATTGAGATGTGATACGCAACCTTTCTTTTTACTGAATAGTACATTTTTAAGAGTGTGTGTGTCTTAGTCAAGTGCCTTTGTTTTGCTTTAGAGACTGGTGAGTCTTACTCACTCATGATTGTAGGGGTTTGGTTTTTTATTTATCTTGCTGAATTTGGGTGAAATTTTGTCAGTTTCCTGAACAGCAGTATTGCAGAACAGATTTTACTAGTTAAAACAACTGTTTTACCTTAAAATTTTGGGGCTGCCGTAAAGCATCGTCAGGGTTGCTGGATATTTCAACCTGGCCTATGAAACAGAAGCAGTGTTAATGGTGACTTGGGCAGCTCCGGCAGGTGGCGGGCAGCAGTGGCCTCCACAGCTGTGCCCCATGCAGGAGAAGCTGCGGCTGCCCACCTTGGGAAAAGGCAGGTGGGGCTGGGCCCATGAGCAGTTAGCGTAGCATGGGCTTTCTGCTCTTCCCCTGCGCTTGTTAATAACGTGATAACCACGCTTGTTGCTGTAACGATTGACCCTGCAGCGTTTCAGCTGGAGCTCGACACCAGGCATGACAAATACGAACGGCTTGTGAAGCTCAGTCGTGATATAACGATCGAAAGCAAAAGAACAATATTTCTGCTCCACAGATTTATCAGGTGAGTCATGGTGGGTGTGGAAGCGTTCACAGAAGCTGCCTTGCGGTGTTGTCTGTATTTGCGATGAATAGCTGCAGTGTTCTGTTGCAAGGAATTTAATTAACTTCCCATAAACATCCTTTTGGGTGTATGTGAGCTGATGAATGCACACTCCAGTTGGAGAATTAAAAGGTGCTGGTTCAGGTTTCTCAGTTGGTTTTATTGACGTATTAAAGAGGATCAGAGTAGTAGAGTGTAACAGCAGATGAGAGCTTTCAGGAAGCTGGGAGAGAACCACATGCACCCTTCCTTCAGGTTAGTTGCTTCTGCAGTTACTTCACCCTTTTGGCTTTTTGCAGCCCCACCCTAGGTCATCAATGCAAAGAGGAGGCCGCTCGGCTTCTGTTTACTTCAATATGTACTGCAGCCTGCGAGGCTCTTGTGTGAAGTCTTGAGCTTCTACCTGTGTTCTCATGAGCCTTCAAGGAACCTTTGGAAGCCTCAGACAAACGAGAATAATAACAGGAAAATCTGGAGCTTTGCATAGCCTGTTGTATAAAATGTTTATTGTATGTGTCAAACGTTGGTCTTTATAACAGCTCTCCCTGTTCCTTTCCCCAAATTTATTTTTTGTTACCTATCAATGCCTTTCTGCTGTAGTGGTAACGATTTATAGTTGCCACAGTAGTAACCGTTATAAATAGGGATTATGAAGTTGCCCTCTCTTTAACTTTGTCTGCTGCAGGGAGGCATTGTGATAATTCTAGTAACCACTGTAGCCTTGACTGTAAATAGCTACTCCCACTGCCGGGGCCAGGTATGCTGGGAACTGGTAGAGGAAAGAACAACAACAAAAAACCTCCTCTTTACTCCAAATTTTAGATTCCTGTTTTGTAAGATATTCCTGTGTTTGTGAGAGTGGAAGCTTTCCATGCCGTATTTTTATTTCCTTCTCCTCTGCTTTTTGCTGTTATTGTGGCTTTACTTTTGGAAATCTGTTTGCTTTTATACATTTTCTCGAGACCGATCTATCAGTACTTCCTTAAATAGGCTGTAAACTAATGTAGCATATAGATTATTCGGGGGTGTGGGAGGGGGAAGTTTAAAGGAAATCAGATTAACTAAACTTTAAATGCCAAACATATTGTGGTTGCAAATCGGAGATTTCAGCTGTTCCTGAATAATTACTTTCTAAAAAAAAATCACATGTAGAAGTAGATCATATATTGTATTTTGCAATACTGAAATGTATTGCAGATTTTTCTTTTTTTTTTTTTTTAAGAGGTTGAAGGACTTCTGCAAATACTGATGGTTTTCCAGAATATTTTTGAAGCCTTTGGATGAGTTTCTCATTGTTCTTACCAGAACTGTGTTTGCAGGTTGATTATTTTCATTGTAAGAATCTACAGAATTTCAGAATCCACAGTAGGTATCAGTGCAAGTCAAACTGTTTCTGATTCAAATATCAGCTCTGCTTTTTCCTGAAGCCACTGAAAATGTATTGGTTAGTGAAAGAAAATGTATAATATTTTTTAAGAGATTGCTCAGGTTCCAAAAGCTGCTCTTTCAGTTTCTGCTTTACGATTGCAGTGCGCCCAATGGGGAAGAAATACTAAATGAATCTGAAGTCAAGCTAGACGGTGTCCGGCGGAAGATTAAGCAGGTTGCACAAGAACTGATTGGAGAAGACATGTATCAGTTCCACAGAGCTATATCACCAGGTAAATTATTTTGAAGTAGAGAAGTATGATATTTTGCACTAAGCTTAGTTTGTCTTTATGTAGCAGTGGTTCCTCTTCATGCCGCAGCCCTGCATTTGTTGCGTTTCTATGGCTTTAAACTGGGACTTGGGTTAATCTTTGTGGTTAGTTCTATCACTGCAGTTAAAGGAAGATTTAAATGGTAAACTACAACTGGAAAAATTTTGACCCTGAGCTAAACTGAAGCAGGGAGTAGTTGTAATGAATGTACTGGCTGGTCCTCTGTGACGGATGTGCAACACACTCATTTACCCACCTGAAGGGCTGTAATTTCTGGGAGGAGAGCGGGAGCGACTATCTTGTAAAATGATCCCATGAATTAAAATCCTTAGATTAGCATTTTCTTTCTTCTTAAGACTCAGAATGTCCTTCTGCCTCTGTGTTACCAGTGTTAAATCAGAGCATTAAATCTGTTTCAAGCACATCTTTTTCCACTCCTCTCTGCGAACAGCAGTCTTGACTAAACGTCCTTGAGAGAGCGAGTCCTAGTGCTTTCATGACTCTCGGTGTCAATCATCTTTCTTTGCTGACTCTTTGCTGACAATTTGAATCTTACCTAAAATGTTTATGCCTTGTGTGTGGCATCATATGAATAAAATCTGTAACTGCTTCTTTGACACCTTGGTCATGGTATAAAAGTGCCTTGTGTTTATCAATCTTGTTTTAAACATATTGGAATCCTGTATATGTTTCCTTGTTCAGGCAAGACTTCTTCAGCTGAGGAGAGCTAAAGGTTTGCCCCGAATGATTTAATTGTTTAAAAATGCCCACAGGATTGATTTGATAACTAGCAGGAAATACATCTATGTGATTTACAGACAAGCAGTGCACAGGTTGACCTGTACTTAGGTCTTACACAAAGTTAAGTTTGTTAAGAGTTAGACAGCTCTTGGGTGAAAGCACAGTTTGGCATTTCTGAAGCAGAAGGAGCTTGCCATTCTAGTCTTCAACGGCTCAGCTTCAGTTCCACAGTCCTCTTACTTGTGGTGCATTGGGTTGTTCAAATTAAATATAAGTGGTTATTCTTAGAAGAGCTGCTTACGATCTGTGTGCATCTTGCTGCTATTTCTGGCTTAGTACTGTGATGAGGCAATAAAGAGATAATGTGAAACTCCGGCACTACAGGTGACCTCAAACTGCGAACAAAACTAGTCCCAAGTATATTATTAGTATCTTGACATCCTGAAAATGCATTTGGATTTTCATCTTATCTACTGCTTATAGAAGCTGAAAATCCTTGCGTTCGGTGTTACGAAGTACACTTTTTGAAAGTGTCACTGGGACTTGCAAACCTTGGCTGAGTAACCCATGCCGTTTGTTGTCCTGTGTGACTCATGTAACGCTGTCTGTAGAACAGCAGCATCCGAGGTCTGCTGCCTCATGAATCTGTGTGAGACCTCATGATACAAGCTGTCAGCCTTGCCCTTTGTGCAAAATTGTGGGCAACCAGTTCCTCTGCATCAGCTCCTTCTTGTGAATTGTCTCTGTTTTCTTAGTTCGTGGCTTTGTGTGGGTAGATTCAGAGGTGTACCTCCCTCTATTTTTACCGAGGGGCAGCTTGCCTGGGGTTAGCTTGCATTCGTCGCAGATGTAATACAGTAAGGCCTGCGTAGCCGGCAGATGGAAACTCGCTGCGTGGTAACTTGCGTATGTACCAATGCCTTACAAAGCAAGTGAGCAAACCTGATACTACATTTCTACTGCCACTGCCTCTCCTCTAACTGAAAATAAAATACTCATTTTGGTTTTTAAAAAATACATCTTTTCCAACCTGAAAAGTTTAATATTTATATGAAAGCTCTATAAACTAAAGCTAGCCATAGCAACCAGAAAATAAAGAAATTAATGAAAAAATTTCGGTTCAGGTTTGCTTTGTGTGTTTGGTAGATACTCATACACAGTCAGCTATACTGATTCTCCTGCGTAATCATTTCTGACCATCAAAATGGACCTGAATAAACTCTTCAGAAAACAATTGAAATGATGCTATCGGAAACAATTCAGCATTTCTTTTCCCCAGTGCCTTAAATCTCGGCCTCTTAAAATGACTGGGAGAGCAGGCCAAATTACTGCAGACTTCTGCAGAGGAAGTTAGAGGCCTGCTGCGTGTGCGTGAAGACTCAGTGCCTCCGCAGCTCAAAGCTTTTATACGTACAACAGCATGTCCCATACACTTGCATGGGACTTGTAATGAGTGAGATTGTCATAGATTTCAAGAATTTTCTTATTATTGACTTAAGGTGACTTCAGAGAATGAATCTTACTGACCTCTCTAGGTAAAAAAAGGAAGGCAAAGAGGTAATAGTACACTGCATAATAAAGGGCAGGAGAAGTCGGCTCTGCTGTCCATCTATCTAGCAGTCAGGTGTGCAGTCTCTCAAACAAGTGGCTGAACTCCGCATTTTTTGGATGGAACCGAAAGATAGAAATACACAGCACACACACCCCGTGGCAGCTCTGAAGCCCTCAGAGTTTGCTCTGCGTTGGTTTGGAGTTAACACTCACAAAGGCTGTACTTTTACCTTTTTCCTCTCGTCAGGTGACATGAGTCAGTGGCAAGTCTGTGGAATCTCCTCAGTTGTAAAATACTGCCTGGCCCTGAAATCTCCCCATTGTTTCTGTAATTAAGTAGTTCTTTCCTCATAAAATACAACTGAAATAAGCTGCCTTAATTCCATTTCTGTAGGTCATACACAGTGTCTACTGAAATTCTGGTTCATCCGCACGTTGCTGCTCAGTGAAGGGAGTTTGCTCCAGCTGATGTCCACCGTATATGTTTTGTCAGGGCGTGTGTCACTGAGAAGATGGGGAATGCTTTTAGGCATTGTTTAAATGAGCTTGTGTGTATGACAAGTATGAAATGCAGACTTTCAGCCTGAGCATTACTCTTACCTTGTTCATTAACTCCTCTGCTCTCCAGTTAGCCATTGGGATGGCAAAAACGGAACGTGCAGGCACTTGTTGATCTGGATTGCGCTGAATCTAGGATCAAGGAGGTGATGGAGATGTGGAGATGCTTGCCAGACAGACTACGAAGCTGAGGTAGAAAACCTAGAGACATGAAGAATGAGGGGACAGTTAGATAAAGAGCAGGGAATGCTTTATTCCCCCTGGCCCCCACAGTTCATGAAGAACTGTAATTGAGAGGGAAAAACAGTGGTAAGAGTTAAGAACGTTGCTTTTGGTTTTGATTTGAAATTTAGTGTTCTTTAGTTGTTGCTTTGCTTTTTTCGCAGTGGAAAAAGCTTGCCTGCCTCTTCAAAAATATCTGTAGGTAGGAAAAGTGCTAGATCTTTTGTCTTTATGGATTTCCTAGAGCTCTAAGTCTTGACCTTCCTTACTCAGTTTTCAATTATGATTCTGTATTTTAAAGAAATTCTGGAGAATGAGTTAAAAAGCTTTTTATGAACACAAACATTGCCATTAAACCGCCTTTTTTTCTTCAGAAAAGAATAAAGAAACGCCTGTGTCCCATATCTCAAAAGCAGCATGTCTAATTAACCTCAAACTTCCTAAAAATATTCTCCTTTGTCTTGAAACCAAACATGAAACATCCTCCTGTTCCCCACCCTGCCTCCCTCAGAAGGAGTAAAAGGGATCAAAACTGGGCTTATAATGGAAACCATCGTAGTAGCCTTAACTGGGGAATCATGACTGTCTGCATGATAAAGATGCCTAATACGTATTTTATTCAGTATAATAACTGTTAGCCTATAAATAGAACAGCACTATGAGTATAATGCTTGGGAATATTGTTTGCCACTTGCAATTGTTAAATGCTTTTTTTGGGGTTACTCCAAGCAGTTGTTCTTTTGACTTGAAGATAAAACAATTCTGGCAGCGCACTAAAGGAGTTTCATGCTTTCCCTCATTAAGAATAGTGCTAATGGCACGCAGGACGTTTCCCCAAAGGACACTTGCATGAGCTCAAACACTGAGTATAGCACTAATTGAACAACAACAAAAACTGATGACTGTTTTCTACACGTTTCTTAACAGTACAGATTGTCCCAGGGGATGATTAAACAAGCAAACAAAGAGATACTGAAATAATGAGGTCTTTTTTAAATGTAGAGCTCTTCATTTGTTATGTTAGAACGTTCCGCTTTGTTGGTATTTTTAAAGCTTTACTATTTGCAATATAGAATTCCTGCCCCTTTGCCCCACTTTGCAGTGTATACCTTCTATATCCTGTGAGGAAACGTGCGCTGTTTCTTTAAAATTGCGAGGCACGGTGCAAGGAAAGGGCTGAAAAAGATTGTACCATTTTGTGAAGGGGAGGATGGAATATTTCAATATTTTACATATGTATTTGCGTGTCTGTGTGTTTGGGTATTTATATAAAACTCTAAGATACTAAGGAAAATATCAGTAGTATACAGGGAAGACCTGTACGAGCCTGAGAGACAAGAAAGAGGGTGCTCTGGGGCATGTTAGGATTTGTGGAATTATTCTAAGCATCTTCTAAACCTGCTCTGCATAAATGTGTAAAAACTTGCTTGATGCAGAGGGAGACCCAGGGTTGTGTAATAGGCTGGCGTCGGGTAGGATCGAATGGGGTTTTGTTAAATGAAATCTAGCTCTTTGGAGGCTTACTTGGGTTTTTTGTCCCTCAACAGTAAGGGCGTGTGAGAGAACTGTAAGGCTCTGGAGGTGTTAAACTATTTTCTGTAGGGCGGCTTGTTTGAAAAACCTCTCGGAGTGATAGTTTCAACGCCGGTGTTGATGTTTTCACAATGAGGTGCTTCGATTCTGCTAGGAGCAGGTATAGGTGTGGCGTTATCTTCACAGCTGATAGCCCCTATTCAATACCGGACAGGGAATGAGGAATCCATAGTTCTCCGGGGGCGCTTCAGCGGGGGGGCGTAGAGCGGTGATGGTAGATGCGACCAGCGCGTTGTTGGCTGACCTTTCTCTTTGCTGTGCGCCAGCAGCAGTGGTGACTGGCGTGGTGTGCGTGGAGCAGCTCATTAGCTCTTTATCATGTCTGCACTTGCTCTCAATAGGATTAGATGACGAGGCTGTAAAATGTCAGCACCTTGTCAGAACTATTGCTCTGTGACTGCTGCCGCTGATGGGGTAAATTCTGTGTAAAAGTTCAGCACTGACGCAGTCTAACACATCATTTATCTTGTGCAGGTGCTATTTGTGTTCGGAGAGAATGATACAACGCAGTTTATTTCTGTCCCCTGCCTGACGCCATGTAGAGTCACTTTAGGCGTGTACTCATACTGCAACACACTGCATTGCTGGTTTGGACAAAGCCAGTTAAGTCTGCCTGGATGAAAAGGAAGTACTTTAATTTTGCTAGAATACGCTTTTTGAGCTGCAGTATGCAGGACCACCAAGCATGATGCTGTAAGAAATGCCATGGAGATGAGTGGGCTCTGTCTAAAGCGGCCAGATTTATACTACTGATTATTTAAGTAATACTGGGGTTTTCTTGGTTTTGTATGAAGGATTTGGATTAGAACACAAACTAAAGGAACCATCCAGGTGATGATATCTCTGTTACCTGGTTTTTTTTGTTCTTAACTTTTTCACTCAGAATACGGAAAAATCATCTCATAGTTGAGCTGTGCTAACTACTTTTGTGAACACGTATGTATTTCTGAAATTATACCAAGGTATAGAACTATTCTGCACGTCAGGAACAGTACAGGGAGGACATTTTTTTCTTCATAAGAAAGTTTAAAAACCCTGAGGAAAATAGGTGGCATACTTAATAATAGGTTGACGATAGAAAGGAAGAGCTTTCTACTGCATGAGGAAGGTATCATGAATTGTAAACGTCTCACCCAGGAAAGAACTTCAGTACACCTAAAACTTGAAAGGAAAGCTATCCATGAAGGAAGCAATCAGGTTTCTGCAAGATGGTGGGAAAACATAACACAGGAACAGGATGTAACTGAAGAATTAAAGTTAATCTCTTTGCTGTTGTGGGTGAGAGGTAAAATGCCAGAAATGGAAACAAAGTTTCCTGATTATAATGGAAAATTAATGGGATTTGTAGTGAACAAGCTAATATTTATCAGATCTAATTCTGTTAATTTATTTGTTTCTCTTTTCTGTTACTTTCTCTGTTTCTCTGGTGTTCTCACACCACCAAGTGTGCCCACAAACTTTGCCAAACTGATTTTCTTCACCCTGCAACTTTCTTTTTTGAGACTCGATACCTTCAGCTTTTCATGTTTTATTACCCTTTGATTATTTCTGATTCATGCCTTTTTCTAGGTTCTTCCAGGGAACGTGAAAAATCAGCAACTGCAAAGCCTCTTACTTTTTATGAATTCAGACATGACCAAACAGGGCATGGACTATGTGAGCATTGATTGTCAGCTGGTTCCTGAATGAGCCATTGAGTTCAGAAAAAAGCCGTTGAGGGCAGCGGGAGTCCGTAAGAGGAGCTGTGTACAGTCCTTTAAAGACGTGTGCTGTGGGTCCGGCCACACTGAGATTGCCCTTTCTTGGTTCTAACGTAAGACCTAGCTGTCCTCAAGTGTTGCAGTACTGTTTTGGCAAATACTGTGGTTGTTTACATGAAAATCTGAAACTAGAGACGTTCAGTTTCGTGGCCAGCAAATGGAGGAGACCTTGTGCTCTGGCTCAGGAATTTTTTTCAACCCTGCAGCTGTTAACATCATAGACAAGAGCTCTCCGGCCTTTTCCAGCCTTTACAGGAACCGAGTGCAGGTGGACCATGAGAGAAGACCAAGGCAGATTTATGAGCATTTCGTTTGTTTGTTTAAAATCACACAGGAGAATGTGTCATAGAGGAACTCCATTCCAGGAAGTAACTAGTATGGTGATTAGGTTTTTGTTTTGCGGTCATGTGGTGAGAAACAGGGCTTGGTGAGTGGTGACGTACCTTTTCTACCATCTCACCGGATCTATATTTATGAGGATAAATGGCTACTATTGGTACTTCTGACATGCTGCTGAGTTGGGGTTGCTGCATGGAAACATCAGCTTGAGAACTTTCACTGGGGTTTGAACTCAAGAAGCTGTGTTGGTGTTAGGTGCTCTTCCTCCTTTGATCATAGAACTTCCTGGCTGAGTTAGAGCTTCCTTTCTTTGGTGCCTTGAACGCTTGCTCTACTAAGGCTGTTAGTAGTGTAAAATTTGCCATCTAGCTGAATGGCTTTTAAAACGCTGCATCTATTATCAAGGCGGTCAAAGAGGTTGGGAAGGCTGCTTGCCACGGGAATAGTTGGGGTGGGTTTTTTGTTTGGTTTTTACTAACTCATGTAGGACGTTGGCTGCTACAAAAATACCCACCCTTTGGAAAAAAAACCTTGGTTACAGAAGTAACCACTGTACATCCCTCAGTTCTTCAGGTTAGGAGCAAAATGAACTGTGAATTTCTCATCCACTGTCAATCATCTGCCAAACCCCGAGTGTTTGTCACGTGCACACGTGTTTCTGATCATAACAGAAAGGCTCGATTAAACTCTTCTCTGCAATGAGAGATTTAAAAACTCTTTTCAGTTCTCTGCAGGGTTTTTGTGCCTGTTTGGGGAAATAACTTAACTCTTTCAGGCCCCTGTGCCTATTAAATAGGGAACCTGTGTTTGTTTCTGTAGTTATTGGGAAAACAGACTAGTCTTGGGATTGCCTTTCCCCTAAAGTTGGTGTGCATTCCACTTTAAACAAAGTGCAAACAGTATTAACACCTCAGTATCTGAAATACATCACTTCAACACATGCAGCTAGAGGGGAGCAGAACTTCTGGGTGGTCATAGATGTGTGACGTAGCAGTTGACTCATCAACAAAGTATTCGGGGCTTAATATGCGAAATGTGTATCTATTGAATTACTGGGATAATAGTAAACCACGTCAGTCAAATCACTGCTACCTGTAATATACATTCTTTATATTCCATTAATAATCAGTTCAAGGTTATTTAAAATAAGTTTTTCTGACAAATATTCACATCCAGGTTTGTACTGATTACTAAAGTGATTTCAAAACCGGATTGATGCAATGGAGCAGTTTGTTGATGTGGATGTGGACTTGGCTGTGATTTTTCTCTCCCCATTTCCCTTAAAAATGGAAAGACTACTTGTAGCCCGACCTGCCATAATGACTCAGCTTTTGAAATATTACTCAGTGAATAGAAACAGATTTTTTCCCCCAAAAAATTGTATACTTTTATGTACGTTTGTTCTAGTGCTTTTATTTGTATTTGTTAATTAGTCCCATTTTATAAAATCCAACCCTGAGTGGAATTATTCTTTTAAGACATTTTACAACAGGATGTCCAGAGTATGCCTGTCTCTGAGGATAGCTGGCTTCTTGCTGTTTTGCTCTGTTATAAAATTAACCTTTGACTTCACGCTCACAGTCAACAAAGCAGTCGGCTTGTTTCACAGCCTCAGTTTTAGTTTAATTACTTAAGTTTCTATCCCTTGTGCATGGAAAGAGACCTGTGAATCTGAGGAATCATTGCTAAACCTGCAGAGAACTTAGATGGAAGAGACTGAGGTGTAAATTGTTGGTTTCATCTTAATTCTGAATCAAAATTACTTAATTTGTGTATTAATACTTTTAAATTTATTGCTTGTACTTGTTTCAGTTGATGTACCTGGTTAATTATTTGCTTATTCCACCAGTTCTCCCCTGATCAACACCCTTGTGGAAGTCTGTTCTTTACGTCTACCATCCTACCCATGTTCTGCAGAGTTTAGTAACAAGGATTCTCCAGTTTAGCTTCAGTTTTACTCTGTTTGGGATTTCCACAAGAATATAAGTTTGTTCGTTTGTTTTTCCTGGGTTGGGTGGCTTTTTTTGGGTTTGTGTGTTTGTTTTTAGTGAGCGTAACTTGCCAGCCTAACCATGATGATGAGTGTGCCTGTGCTGATTTGATCTTGTAATGAAGTGGCAAGTGGTTGGTTTCACATGACTAGCCCTGCAAATTATGTGCCCCACCCTTCACAGAGTGATCCTGCAAGAAACTTCCTCCATGTGTCTTCCTGCCATCTTTCTAGTGGCTGCTCTTGGCCTGTGATTCATGCTGCATAGGAAGGAATCCCGCTGGAGCTGGGTAAGGGGACACAGACTGTCATCTGCTTGTGCCCTAACCATCAGGACAGGCTGCTCTGTGACCAAAAAGATACGGAGAAGGCGGAAAGAAAGAGGATGAAGGGATGGAAGGAAAATGAGTTTGAGAAGAAGCTTATTCGGGAAGGTGGCAGGTAGCATTGGCTTTGCTAGCCGTAAGGCCTGAGTGGCATGATTTTAACCCATTTTTAAACTCTTGAACAGATACTTAAAGGAGGACATGAAGCAAACAAAATTTTAGGGAGATACTTTCACCTCTTGTTTGATCTGTCATTCTGGGTTTGATCTGTCATTCTGGGTTAAAACTTCCGCGCGTGCATGCAGGTTCGTCTCAGGTGGAATTAGATTTTGTTTCCCCTAACTTGACTCCTGCAATTAAGGAAGTTCTATTTTTTACTCATTTTTTAAGCTGAACTATCTTTTCCTACCCCTTACACATTAATTTGATTCTTGGATTGAGTGCTTGAATGACGTGGGTTGCTGGTGGGGGGTTTTTTTTTGTTTGTTTTTTGGTTGGTTTTTTTTAAGAAACCTGATTTCTTGCTAAGTTTCTTAGAGAAACTGATTAACAGTTCTGTCTCAGGGCTTGCCTGTGTAGCTAAGGATAGGTGTCTGGAATACCAGCTGATAGAGCTGGCAAAAAAAAAATGCACAAACTTTGATGAACAAAATCTCTCCTTTATAGATAATATGTGCTCAGAAGATACCTCAATGTAACTTTCTGGTTCTTACATAGAAAATTATTTTTCAAAATCCTGAAGGAAGCTGTTATACTGGGTCACTATGCCTTGTCACTAGTACAAGGTATTTATATAGAGTACATGTAATAAAATATCAAAGTACTTAAGCATTTTGTTAACTTACATCTGTAAGGTCACATCTTCGGAGAAGTGCTGGTGGAAATACTACAGTGCTTTTATTTGGAATTTTCTGTCCGTTACATAGAAAGGCAGTCTTACAAACTATTCCATTACTGGCAGCTCAGTCTGTAAATAAGCCACTTTTGGAATAAATCCAAAATGAGAGCATAAGGGGAAAGGTATTGTTGGATGGTGTAGTGAAATGGGATGGGGTTTTTCACCTTGGGGATTGTTTGCTGCAAATAACGGATGTCCTACCATTAAGCTAAAACAACATGTTTAAACATCCTTCTACCTGCACATGGAAACACCTTATTTCAAGGTCTCAGGTCATTGAAGTGTCATGTTGTAGCTACTTGGGGAAGAAGGAATTTTTAAAGAAAAAAAAAAAAGGTCAAATACAAATGTTTTTTTGCAAAGTAGCTGTAACCAGTCTTTGTTACCAGTCTGTTTGCGATGGTATCGACTTTAAATGGGGTTCTGTACAGCTTGCTTGTAAACAGTGGGAGATAGGAGTCCCTAATTGCGAAAGGGAACAGTAAATGACAAACCACACCGTGTGGCATTAACAGGAGTGAGGAGAAGAGTGGAACAAGTCAGCTGGGGTGGGACGGTGGGAGGAGGTTAAATGTGTGCGCACACATACCTTTAAGTATGCCTATATAAAAAATACATACAAATGAATGAATGGAGGAGCCAAACACTTGTCCTGGAAAAGGACAAAAGATGTGTGGAGAAGCTGTAAAGTGGAGTGAGCTGAAACTGGAAGTCAGGATTGATGGAGAAAGGTTTGAGAGCCGGTTTGATCTCTCTGAGAACGTGGGAAAACACCAGGTTGATTCTTCAGATGTGACAGCCTTCCCCACAGATAGCAGAGAGAGGTTCTCACAGATGCTGTCACCTTGAGTGCTGCTGCATCTGGCAGCTTACAGCTTATCCACAGAAAAAGCCCAGATTTCGTAATGCATTACTGGCTGTGTTACATCAGAGGGTAACTCAGGAAGGGAAGGGGTGATGAAATCTACTTCTCTGCAGCTTCTGAAGTTATTTATCTTACAAGATCCTGGGTAGCTTTTATCTAGTGTTCTGCTGTTGCTTGTGCCCAGAATGCTTTACCCGAATCCAGCTGATTAAATTATTGTATTTAATTGTCCTTGAAGCTCCCTGTGTGGGTTGGGAATTGTGGACAGCAGTGCTGGGTGCAGCTTTGGTTGCCGGAGGTTTGTTCTCATTCTCCCACTGCTGCTGGACAGAAGCATGAAGGGTGCAGGCTGAATTGCCTCCCCTTGCCTTGCAAGTACCTATTTGAGAGGAAAAATGCAGGTCACTCGTCACACTTTTGTGAGTGTAATGTGGAAAGCCCTCTACAATTGAATCTTTTCTTGAGGTTACCTGTAGTTTTCCGGGGGTATTTCCACCCTCGTATGTTATTCTTCTGTGTTCTCTTCTTTTTGATTTAGACTTTTTCTTTGATCCAGATGAAGTCTAAATTTGCTGCTTCCTGCATATCTCTGTAGGCTGAGGTTCTGGCCCTGCAGAGGTCAGCTGAGGATTTTAAGATTATTCTGATGGAACCAGGATTCTGCTTCTGGTACCCTTGGGTACTCCCACATTTTCTCACTTTTCTCACTGGCAAAACTATTGCTTAATCCTGGCCTTCTTGCAGCGTGGTACGGCAGTGTCACCTCTTTGCTTCTCTTGAAGTGAAACCATCCCTTCAGAATAGCTCTCCTAGAGCCATCTGTCACGTTACAGCCTGTTCCTTTAACATCCTCCTTTGGTGCTTTCTCTGTGCATAGGTCAGATATACACGTGCGTTGATTGTGTCCTCAAAACTATTCTTAGCTTAGTCCTGCTGTTGCTGGTTGTTCCAGGTTTGTTTTTGCTTTTTTTTCTACCAACACTGCCAACTTCAGCTTTCTGCTTATGAACTTTTCCCACATGCTTTCCCTAAATCTGCTCTCTGCACATAAGGAAAAGCTGACAGAACCTGTGAAATCACTGTCTGAACATTCAAGCTGTTTTAGATCTCACCTTTGCTGTAATGCTTACAGAAAATCACCGTCTGCTAAGTACATGGCAAGAGGTAATTGTGGCAGGTCACTGCATATGGCATACAAATCTGGTAAAAGCTACCTCTGTTATCCCATCTTTTATTTCCTTGACGTCACACCAACTCCTTTTGTGCCCTTGCATGCCTTGTTTTTAGAGTATAAGTTCTTTTGGACAGAACTGTTGTTGCTGGCTTGTGTCCAGCTTTTCATCCACCAGTACCCCAAGTCCTTCTCCTCAGGGCTGCTCTTGATCCCTTCATCTCCAGCCTCTATTGATACCTGGGGTTGCTCCAACCCAGGTGCAGGACCTTGCACTTGGCCTTGTCGAACCTCATGAGGTTCACACGGGCCCACTTCCTGAGCTTGTCCAGGTCCCTCTGGATGGCATCCCATCCCTCACGCTTGTGAATTCCACCACTCAGCTTGGTGTTGTCAGCAAACGTGCTGAGGGTGCACTCGATCCCATGGTCTGTGTCACTGATGAAGATATTAAACAGTACTGGCCCCAGTACGGCCCTCTGAGGGACATTATGGGGAGCTGCTGTTCAGTATGTTTCCGAAAGTAACACGATGCTTTATGCTGGTATTACAGAAGGTTCTGAATGAAGAATGCAGTTGGAGTAAAAACTTGAAACTGTTTATCTGCTGTGTTTTTGTACGTCAGCAGCATGCTGTGCTAAATCATGTTTTGATGCTGTTTCTGGATTATCTTACTTTTGACTTTTTGCAGTAACCTTAAAATTGTCTCACTTAGATTTCAAAAAAAAAAATTAAATAATTGTGAACACTGATCATTGCTGGAAAGTTTGAATCATTGGTTTAATTCCTCTGCTGTTTTTGCAGGACTTCAAGAATATGTTGAGGCAGTCTCATTTCAGTACTTTATCAAAACACGATCTTTGATTAGTGTTGAAGAGATCAACAAGCAACTAATATTTACAGCGGAAGACAGAGAAGAAACAACAAACACGGTAAAAGTTTTTCTTTTCTTGTGTGACAAACGTCTTTCTGGGATGGAAATGCAACCAGGAGGCTTAGTCACATTTTTGGCATCTGATTAAATGAGGCCCGTTAGTGGAATGGCATTGGATATACATATGGGCTTTGACTCACTTGTTCAAAACATGCTTTTAATTCTGGCAAGTAGTAAACTAAATCTGTGGGATACAAGTTTATAAATTATAAATTTCACATCCTTTTTATTCAAAGCAAGCTGAACTCCTTCTGATAGGGGGAAGATCCAGGATAGTGAAATACTAGCAAGAAAATGTAAAGATGGGATCTTTAATGGCCAGGACTGCCCCTAAGTCCTACCGGAGTCTGGCGATGTAGCAGAAGTTGGGGAAGACAGAAGAATCCAAGGCAGGATGAACTCCATGAACGAGATCTTACTGAACTAGTCACAGGAAGCACTGTATTCAGCTTCTGTTAAAATACACTGTGCACATGTCTCAGCTTGGCCGTTTGTAACTTCCCTGGAGTTGGTCTTCGTGCTCCCCCTCAGAGGACAAGCTTGTATCCCATCATACCTTAGTCCTACTACTGTATCCGCTCTTTCTTGACTTACCCCTGCTTCCACCCTGCAATAAATAGAACTTGTTGCATAGGGACGAACTGCAGCTACGGACCGCAGTAAGCTGGGTTTGGTTTGGTTGTTGACAGGGCCCCAAAGGCGACAGCGTAGTAGCGTCCAGAAACGCAGGCGCGGCGCGCAACAGTGCCCAGCGCTGCTGCTTTAGGGCGATTCCCGAGTCTGCTTCTGCCCAAGAGATTCTGCACTTCTTATTCTTTCTTTGTTTTCGTGGTAAGGTATTTGCAAAGAAAGCAAGTTTTTAGCTTAAGTTCATTTGTCCTTACCAGAGGCAAACCCATCGTGACACGCTTGTTTTAACAAACTGCGAACTTGTTGACCCCTGCACACACGCCTCTGACCAGAATTGTGAATTTGGGGTGAGCAGCACGTTATGGGAACGAGGGAACAGAAAGAAACCTGCATTGTCTCCCAGGTTACCAATATTTTGGCAGTAAAAAGTATTGGAAACTTGGATATAGGAGCAGACCTGTGACTTTGTGATGAGCTTTCTTCATGAGGTGTTTTTAAAGCTATTTTAATGAGTCCAGTTGATGTAAAATGGATCTCAGAACTATACCTATCAGCTTCTTGTAGGAAATGTATTTTGAAATTCAAGATTCTATTACATAATTATATGGCTTGTTTTCATAATGCAGACTCTCTTTAGTTCTTGATTGCTGTGGTAGCTTTGGACGGACCATTTAGGGAAAATTTTAACCTATTAGGCTGAGATCTGTCAGACAAAAGAAAAGAAAAAGCAACTACAAATAAAAGTTGGTAGAGAGACGTGATAATTCTGTTTGCAGGTAGAGATGGTAGAAGCGGGGTATGTTTATCTTGTGTGCTAGAATGGAAATCGCCTCTTGAGTGGAAATGATGCTTTCACATCTTCTGGTGTGCTGGAAGGAGAGAAGTGCTTCTGAAATGATGTGTGGAAGTGCCATGCAATTTAATTTTCCAGAATGCTTTGAATTACCAGTTAGGTTAGGTAAGTTAGCGCGCATGTGAACCATTACCGACTGCTTTTTTCTTACTTCTCTCTACTGGACTTTGTTCTGTTCTGTCCTCAGACCTCCAATTCCCATGATAAACCACCACACACTTGGAGCCTGAAGGTAACGCCCGTCGATTACCTGCTGGGAGTGGCCGATCTAACCGGGGAGCTGATGCGGCTGTGCATCGGCAGCGTTGGCAACGGTGACATAGACACGCCGTTTGAACTGAGCCAGTTCTTGCGTCAAATTTATGATGGTTTCACTTTCATTGGCAACACCGGACCTTATGAAGTATCTAAGAAGCTGTATACCTTGAAACAGAGTCTGGCCAAAGTAGAGAATGCCTGCTACACGTTAAAAGTACGGGGATCTGAAATCCCAAAGCACATGCTGGCTGATGTGTTCTCCACCAAAACAGAATTGATTGACCAAGAGGAAGGTCTTGCTTAAAATAAGGAGACGGCCACAACTCGGGGCAGAGGATGTAGAGAAAGCTTTTTAGTTATGGTTTGTGGGGTTCTGACCCTCCTCAAAGATTTTTAGGTAGAGACGTTTTTAGTTTTATCTACAAGAAGATTGTTTGCGGTGGTCGTTTGTAACCAAAAATATTTCTTATGATGTACAAGAGGACAAATGTTTGACTTTATCCTCTTGCTGTGGAATTTCCTGTATTGCTCCATTGTCTCTCCTTTCAGAATGACCAGACTATCCACTGGGCTCTACACCAGTGACTGTCAGTTGCGTGAGTCACCTCCAACTGTTGTGGCTGCTGTTAGCCGTTTTCAGAAAGCACAGTAGTGGAAAAAAAAAGATTAGGTGCTGTTACTTAGCATTATCCATCCGTTTCTGGTGACTCCTGTTTTCTGAGTATTTGGGTTCTGTGCTCATGTCATACCTAAACTGATGCACCTATGTATGTTTACGTTCATCCCTTGACCTGCAGCGGAGGTGGTCTCAGAGGTGCCACGCAACTTCAGTTTTCTCTGATTAATGCTTTTGAGCATGAAACTGAAGCTAAGTCAACTTTCCACCAATTGACAGTGAAGCTAATTACACCGGGTAAACACTACTGCGCACTCCTTATTTTGGGGCTCCATTTAAACCCAGCTCTGTTTTAGCTGACACTGGTATTTCACAGTTTTGACATGAGCTAGGGAATCCACAAAGAAATCCCCCAGCTGTGGGATGTATTGGTTTACATTTTCTGTAACAGTTTCATGCAGACCCTGACACCTTTCGGTTTGTGGCTGAAAGCAGAAGACCTACCGAGTATGTTTAACACGAATAATTTGGTGTGAGGGCGTGCAGTTTTGGTCTGAAACGAGTGTGGTTGCGGGGGCGTTGGAAGTCTGTTCTCCGTTGTTTGTGCTGCCCTGAGGACCTCCAGTGGGGTTGAACTGGTACAAGTGCCATGGGGCTAGCCAAGCTGTAAATAGCTGTTAGAAGGAACTATATCATGTGCGTGTTCCTATGGAAAGGAAATTGCAAACAGAAGTACGGCAGACATTCTGACTTCCACATTTATCTTTGAGGTGGGTATGTCACTATTGGCAAAAAATCAGGGCTTTCTGCCGGTGTCTGAAGTTATGAAAGTCTGATAATGTACATTATGCTAAAGGAAAGCAGATAAAACAACATGATCTTTAGACTCCAGGAAATAGGCCTCCCAACTGCAATTGAAAATACTGCATGTTTTTTATTTCCACTTCCATATGCTGTGATACTGCCAATATTTTTCCCATGAGCATGTCCCGAGTAGCTGGGATTATCTGATATGTGGATAGGAACGGGTAAATACATTTCTGTCACGTTTTTTCCATTGTTCCCACATAAAGCAATATGTGGTGGGTTGAAAAAGGAGTGGCTTTTTTTCCTGTTGTTTAATACTGGTTTTTTACAATAAATTGTGTAAAGCGGTCGCTGCCTGTACGTTGGTCCTTCTGCCTGTCAGTCCCAGCACTCACGTGTGAGTTTCCCACTGTGCAGGACCTGACTTGGAAATTTCGCTCCATTCCTATATTCATAATTTGAGGGGCACTTTCTGATCCTCAATCTCTCTTCTTTTTCTCCCTAGCTTTATTCTGTAAAGCCTGAAAAAACTAGTTAGGATAGAAACTTCATGGGATCCTCTTGAATTAAAAAACTATAAAGGATTCAGGTGACAACAAGAAGGTCGTCGCTGGAATAAATTGCAACAGTACCCACATTTTTACATCTCTCCTTGTTTTCTCTCTGCTTTTTGTCCTGATGTGAAGAAGCAGAGGAGGAAAGAGGAGAAGGTTATTTATTAACAAGGAATGATTTGGAGTTTTTTCGGCTGTTCTTTTCCCCAGAAACGTATGCATCTAGTATTTCAGTTGATGCAGGTGAGAGTATAGTTCCGTGTCATTTGGCACTGCTAAATTTACTGCAAGTAATTGCACGTTGAGTGTGTGTGAAGCGAAAGCAGATAGTCACGAGAGGTATCGGGTGATACTAAACAGAGGTCTGTCTCTTGTCTGTCCTAGCGGCTATCAGGTGGAGTTAAAAAATGTTGGTGGCGCGGTTTGCAGAGGGATGAGATGAGCTGCAGCTGGTGGCGGTGCTGGGCTGAGTGACGTTCTGCCTCTCGCTGTGGAATGGGCACACGGTGGTCAAACAGCTCCTGCTTTTGCACAGTCAGTCATTATTTTAAAACTACAGACATCTGAGGTGATGTCTGCTTTTTTATAGCGGTCTTTGCAGTTTGGGGTTTTTTTCTTTTTTTTTCCAAAAAATACATATTGGTTCTAATGATTTCCAAATTTAAATTTCCTATAAGGCCAGAGAAGACTTTTTCAGGACAGACGTGAGTGCTGAACTTAAGGCTGCCTGCCTGTAATCAAAAGCTGTGAGTGTGACTTCTGACAGGGAGCAGAGCGTGTTTGCGGTGCATCAAAACACCAGCACAGATGGGAAATAGCTAATGGCCTGCAAACCTCCTGCTCAAGGAAACATTCTCCCCCAAAAAAACAATTACGCTGTAGCTGTTTGAAAAGTGACAGACATTTATCAGCAAAACAAGCTGCTAAACAAGCAGTGGCAGTTTTCCCATTGCTTATCCCATTACTCTGCGCGGAGATACCGATACGCTTGGGCTGCGGCCAGAACAGGACTACGTCATGGCAGATGTTTCACGAGGGCAGCTCTGCGTGCTAAAAATCATCTGCCTTTCGAGAATCTCCTTTCTCAGAAATGAGTGTTTTTGCATGGGCTCACTTTTGTCCCAACTATTAATTTGCGGTGAGGAAAATAAACCCAACCGCATTTAGGTTTCCAGAACTGCCAGAGGAGTTATGCAAGAGAAACTTCCTGTTGACGGGACACGTTTGTCTGTCTACTGAGAGTCCCGCTTGCTTGGAATTTCAGTGAGTTTATTGAAAATCAAAAGCCAAAAAAAGATAAAACAGGACCTTTTATAATATTTAGCATATTAGGTGCCTTATGGAATTCTATGGACCGGATTCTGGCACTGCCCTCAAAGAGTTTGCAGTTTAAGAGCAGGCAAAAGGGTAGCCAAGACAAACAAAAGGAAGGTGGTAGGAAAGGGGGGCGGGGGAGATGAAGTGGCAGGGTTTTTACCAGAAGGCTCTCTGGTTGTAGGTTGCTTTGCCGCTTCCCATTTTGGAAAAGAAACCCGTCAGAACTTCAGAAGGTGCGGGGTGTGACAGTAAAGGGTTAGTTGGGAAGGGCTAAGGCAGCGGGGAGGCAAAATGGAAGGAAGTGAGGTAGAGACAAAGAGGGGAAGAGTGGCAAGGAGTGGGACAGCATGGAGGAAGAGCAGGCTGAGCTGTGGGACAGCGCGTGCACGTGCGAGGAGGGTGGGACTGGGGAGGATGTGGGACAGGAAGACAGCCCCACGAGAAGCTGGAAACAGCACTTCGAAACCAGGTGACTCAGCTGTAGGAGAGACTTGGAGGGGACCGTAGGAACCGAACCACAAGGTCCCCGAAGCGTCTGTCTGTCCTTGGGTCGTAAACGAGGGGAAGTTGATGTTCAGAGCGGCTGAGAACCTGCGCGTGCTGGACTGAGCAGGGCTTGCAGGCTTCCAGCCGTGCCGTCACAAATCAACAAGCTCTTAGTCCCCGCACCACCCGACCTCCCATGCACGCGCCCTTCGCTCCCGCATCGGTAGCCACGGTCCCTTGTGTGTGTGAACTACCATCGCTTGCAGCTGTTAGAGACATGGTTAGATACAGTTTGTAACATAAAGGAATGCTTACGCTGACCACTCTTTTCCCCTTGTGTGTCCGTTTCGCTGTCATTGCTGCTCCAACCCCCCTTCTGTGTCTTCCCTTTTCTTACCCTTCCTTAGGCTGTACTGTTCTTTTGAGCCATTGCCCACGTCCATCCCGTTGTTCGGTCCTCTCCATGTTTATCTGGCATCCCGGGGTAAAACGTCTCCATGCAGGAAGAGGAATCGGTTGGTTTCTTAGGTAGGTTTGTCTACTCACACCTCCAAATGAGGAAGCTGTGCTCTGGCTGTGAGGGGAGAGGTCTGGCATTCCGGTGGGTCCGGTGGCAGCCATGGTGGCGTGTGTTGGGATGGATGGGCGGGCAGAGCTCGTGTTGCTTTCGCAGGTGAGCAAACCTGAGTTACTCTGAGGTTTGCAATCATCACGAGTCAAGGTGAATTGCCTACAAACGCAAAGGAAGTTTCTTCTCCAGTTCTGAGGAAGGTTGTCTTTGAGGAGTATTGTTTCCCACCAACTCTACCTCCTTCTACCTGACCCATTATCCCTTTGCAAGGCCTATTTGCAGGACACAGCAGAGACTTCCCTATGACTTCTGGAGCCAGTCGGTGCCTCCCTGAACACTGACCAAAAGTGATGTGACAGCTCCTTTTTCAGCTCCTCCCACGGTCCTCAGCTCCTCCCATGGCTCTGGTGTCCCTCAGGCCACCCTGGGGCTGAACCCTTGGGCCTCTGCTATTGGATTTTGTGACCAGTGACAAGCGGGTTCATCCTCCTTTTTTTTTTTTTCCCTAGTGGTATTATTTTCGTGCCATGCAGATGTCTGCTCCTCCCAAAGAAAGAAGTTGTTGTGTAGCCTCTGCCCCTCCGCTGCCATGACAGGTCAGATGATTCTTGAGCTCATCATAAGCTGTTTCTGGGCTACTGGTGTGGTGTGGGTTCTGTGGGACCGCATCTGCCTTTGAGCACCTATCCCACAGCCTTGTGCTTTCTTGCCAGGCTTGCAAGTCCCTTTTAACCCAGAAGGGTCCAACCACTTCTATTCAGTACTTCCTCAAAGTCCTCTCCTCCCATGTCTCCAGCAAGAAGAGTTGACAGGATTGTTCTGGAAACAGACCAGGTTTTGTTAAAATGAGCTTTTGCGTGCTTGGGGACAGGAACCAGATGGGCGAAGGATACACTTGAATAGACACTCCGGGGTGTTTCAATGCCGTAGGAAGTGTTCAAGGCCAGGCTGGATGTGGCTTTGAGCAACCTGGTCTAGTGGAAGGTGTCCCTGCCCATGGCAGGGGGGTTGGAACTAAATGGTCTTTAAGGTCCCTTCCAACCCAAACCCTTCTGAGATTCTGTGGTTGCTAAGCACTGGCAGTCTCATTCTGGGGGGAAAGGGTGTCTCTCAGGCAGCAGGGATGGTCGGTAGGTATGCTTTGCCATGCGTACCGCACACCAAAAAGGGACAGTGATGGGTGGGAGGCACCCCACAGGGTCCGTGGGGGAGGAGGGGTAAGGCGCATGAGTGGGGGTTCCCACAGCCTGTCAGGCAGGAGCCTGGAGTTAGATGCAGCCCATGTGCCTTCCTGCCCAGCTCCTGCCACTGCCAACCCTGGCTCCTGTTCCCTGGAGCAGGCCAAGGCACAAAGCCCCTCCGAGCCCTTCAGGACCCTTCTTAGCCCAGCCCTCATGCACGGTGACCCCTAGTCAATAGGCTGTCAGCAATACGCTGATTTACAGCACCAAATGGTTTGGGCTTTTTGCATGTGAGGTGCCTGTGCGGACTCCTGCCGATCTGCAGCTGGACCCACGTTCCTAAACCACTTGGACTCATGTGAGACTCTTACCTCTCTCTCTGAACACTTTTATCGCCTATTGGGTGGCAGGGTAGAGTTTGCCTGGGTCCCACCTGGAAAAACCTGTTGTATGGGGAAAGGGGAGCCACAGACATCCGGGACGAGCGACCCCCGTTCACTATGAAATCGTAACGCTGCTTGTAAAGAACATAAAAGGCTGAAACCCAACCTTACCGGGGCCTGTGCTGTACAGGAATTGGTCAGGAAAAGCAGGGATGCTATAAGCTTTCCATTTATTTTAGGTATATGCTATATTTTAACTTCTCTGGGCTGGCCTTAGTGATGAAAGGGTTAGTGTTTGTCAATTATTAGAGAACATATATTTGTTCTGCCACCTAGTGTCCAGCTCTAGAAATGCTCAAGCTTTTTGGGAGTTTTGAGTTTCAAGTTATTTGTTGTTTTCTCTTTTAAGTTCTTATGAACACAATGGACGGTGCAGTGCATGCTTCGCTTTTAGACTTAGTAGGCCTCTGATAGTAAAAGATTACTCATAATACTCATCGCCTTCTACTATTTGGAAATTTTGGGAATGGCATATGTTTATTTTATGTCTCATTGTATGTGTGTATGGTGTTTTGAAGACATAATTTATATTATAATCATAGAATCTTTTAGATTGGAAAAGACCTTTAGGACCATCAAGTCCAACCATTAACCAACACTGCCAAGTCCACCACTAAACCATGTCCCTCAGTGCCTTGTTCACACCTCTCTTAAATACCTCCAGGGATGGTGACTCAACCACTTCCCTGGGCAGCCTGTTCCAGTGCCTGACAGCCCTTTCAGTGAAGAAACTTTTCCTAATGCCCAGTCTAAACCTCCCCTGGCACAACCTGAGGCCGTTTCTTCTTGTCCTATAGTTCGTTACTTGGGAGAAGAGACCAACACCCACCTCTCTGCAACCTCCTTTCAGGTAGTTGTTGAGAGCGGTAAGGTCTCTCTCATGCTAACCTTACAAGAAACTGCAAGCCTTTTCTTAGCTGTCAAACTTCTGGTGTAAACCCAAACGCTTCTGCATGTGTGAATGTGTCTGTGTAATTTCTTCTAGAGGTCATTCAAGGGTTAGTTAGGTGTCCTTCTCCTGTAGGGCCCATTCATTACTGAGTACCTTCCACAGGATACCCACCCTGGGACCGAAACCCACCAAAGAGCACACAGATCTATTCTTACGCTCACAGCTCCTGCTTGTCCTACACCCAACTCCAGGGTGGTGGGCTGGCACACTGGAAATGATCGGGTGAGGCTGGTGCATCTGGGCACATGGCTACAGACATCTATTGCTACCCAGGCACTCTGCAATGCAAAATTAGCCCTGTCCTATGCTATATTGTCATGGTCATATCTGAGCATCTTTGGCTTTTCAGAGCTTAGCTGGGGGGCAGATGCTCTGTGGATGCCCCATCCCTGGAAGTGTTCAAGGCCAGGCTGGATGAGGCTTTGAGCAACCTGGTCTAGTGGAAGGTGTCCCTGCCCATGGCAGGGGGGTTGGAACTAGATGGACTTTAAGGTCCTTTCCAACCCAAACCGTTCTGTGATTCTATGATACCCCATTCATGTAAACTGCTGTCTGGATTACAGCTGTGGGAGGAAGGAGATGCTAGTTTGTGTTAGGGCAGATCCCCTGCCTGTGGACTATCACAGGTCTTGCAGAGATTTCCATCTCTTTCCACCACAGCTTCACAAAGACACAGATTTTGTATGAACGTCTGACTGTATAGGATCCAACTCACACTGCGTACAAGGAAGGAGAGAGTTGGGATCCTCTCAGTCTTTTGGATAAACTCAGGTGAGAGTCCAGGTGGTGCCTTCAGCAAAACCACTTTGAAATTCCTAGCTCTGGCAGGGCAGTTAGTGGCATCCCTCACCTGCTGAAACTCAGCAGCCACATCCTGCATCTCTGCCTCAGGTCAAAACTCGCCCTGAAGTCACCAGGAGCTCTGAGCTGACCTCCATGATCCATCTGGGCAGCAGGAAAACCCATGAATACGCAGCTACAAAAGTGTCTCTGCAGCTCAGCAGCCTTTCCCTGGCCCATCTGTGGCCTTGCTTCTTTTCTGATTCTGGGCTCCTTTGCTTGCTGTAGGATGCCACCATGAGGGTTTGCTGACGCAGCACCTGAAAACCAAGTAACTGGTATATGGGTACATACTTGTGTTTTTGCATTATTTCCTGCGCACTTCCCGCTGCCCTGTGCGCACATATGGTGCATGCCCGGAAAGATGTGGAGATGGAGGTGAGCTGTGACGTGAGAGAGTTTGCTCACGCTGAGATATCCGCTGTAGTAAAGACAACAGTTGACTGAAAAAATGCAGAAGTGCATTATGAGACTACAGAGTGACAGGATGGGGAAACAGACCGACTGTAGGTGGATGTGAAGTGATACACATAAGGAAAAATAATCACTGTGTCCCCCCTTCAGGAGCAAAATGCTGGGATTTCTTCCATTAAAATATCAGCAATTGTCAGTGAAGAAGTTTTTCCTCACCCAATCTAAACCGCCCCTGGTGCAATTTGAGGCCATTTCCTCTTGTCCTATCGCTTGTTACTGGGGAGAAGAGACCAACCCCCACCTCTCTGCAACCTCCTTTCAGGTAGTTGTAGACAGCAATAAGGGCTCCCCTCATTCTCCTCTTCTCCAGGCTAGACACCCCCAGCTCCCTCAGCTGCTCCTCACAGGACTTGTGCTCCAGCCCCTTCTCCAGCTCCATTGCCCTTCTCTGAACATGCTCCAGCACCTCAGTGTCTTTCTTGTAGTGAGGGGCCCAAAACTGAACACAGTACTCGAGGTGCGGCCTCACCAGTGCTCAGCACCGGGGCACAATCCCTTCCCTACTCCTGCTGCCCACACTGCTCCTGGTGCAGGCCAGGATGCCGTTGGCCTTCTTGGCCACCTGGGCACACTGCTGGCTCATAGTCAGCCGGCCGTCGACCAACACCCCCAGGTCCTTTTCTGCCTGACAGCTTTCCAGCCACTCACTGTAGCGTTGTAGGGAGTTGTTGTTGTGATCCAAGTGCAGGACACGGCACTTGGCCTCGTTGAACCTCATACAGTTGGCCTCAGCCTGTGGATCCAGCCTGTCCAGATCCTTCTGTAGAGCCTTTCTACCCTCAGGCAAATCACCACCCTTGCACAACTTGTTGTCATCTGCAAACTGACTGAGGGTGCACTTGATCCCCTCACCCAGATCATTGATAAAGACATTAAACAGAACTGGCCCCAGTACTAAGCCCTGGGGAACACCACTTGTGGCCTCTTATGCCCTCATGTGTTTCAGCACTGGAGAATAGGGTTTAAACAAGGTTTCCCGGGTCTTTGAAGCCAAACGCTTTCTGCCAGAGCCAGCTATGTCTTGTGCCTTTCACCTCAAGTGCTTCTGCTCCTCACGCAGGACTGGGGACCGGGAAGAGAACAGGGTGAGGGTGGCCACAGCTCCTAAACACAGCAGGCCACGGCCCTGAGAAGAAGTGGGGATCCAGGCTGCGCACGTAGCAACACACAGGAGAGACCCCTTGGGCACCTCAACACAAAGCCATTGCTGGGCATGCTTCAGGCACAGCTCTACGGTGCAAACAGGACCATCGCAGCATCCCCCAGGCTTGACCTGAGCTCTCGCCTCGCCACAAAACTCGCACCGCGTGAGCTCGCACAGGTTTTGGTGTCGATGTCTTTTAATTGTTTGTCTCTGTTTGTAACAGGCTTGTAATGATTTAGGTTAATTCGGTTACTCCCTCCCCAAAAAAGGGTTGTGCTGATTGCTCTAAATGGATTAAATAGTGATTTTAGTTAAACTGATGGCAGGCCTGTGTGTAGACAGGGCCTGCAGCTTTGTAAGCTAATGACTTGGCAGTAATGCCATGAGGGTTTTTCTGACAGCTGAGACCAAGCTGTTGTTTTAAATATAAGACCGTAAGTGTTACTATTCCAGTAGATGGTCCCCAAACGTGATAATTTTCCACTAACTTGGGCTCCTTCTCAATCCTGGGAGAACTCTCTGCTAACTCTTGCTTTTCTGATAATAATTTGGCAAGTAATGGATTTTGGATTAAATCCAAGCATAGAACATGGAAAATTTCCATTTTTGGGCCAAGATTTTCTGATTTTTTAAACCTTTCCAGCCAGCTAAATTTTCCACATTTTTGGCAATGGAAAAAAGGTTTGTCTTCATTTTTTATAAAAATACAGATAGAAGAATGCAAATGAGCCCAGCTCCTGCCAACAGCAGGGACCTTTCCCCACAGCTGAGACCTGAGAGGAGGACAGGTCCAGAAGCAGCCACTGTTTAATTTCTTCATTCAGAAAAGAGCAAGGATGAGATTAGTCCTTGGTCAATAAATCTTTCATGCCCATATCATCTCAATGTGAAGAAACCACTGTATCTGCATAAAGTCTTTCCCTCCTGCCTCCGAACCAGCCGACTGAGCTTCTTCCAAGTGAACCTGCCTCCACAGGTCTTTTCTCTATCAGACTGCAAATCCCATTTTGATTCATCTGCTTTCTCTGATGGAGATTTTTGTCTCCAGGTTGGGACTGAAATTTGAAAAGACCCATGAGTCATTGAGCCTCGGTTATCTTTGATTTGCAAGGAAGCCTACTGAGATAACTGAATAAGCCTTCGTTCAGAAAACAACAGTCCAGCAGGTAGGCTGGGATCTGTTCCTCTCTTAGTCAGGTTTATAGAACAAGAAGCACAGGGTTGGTGGCAAGAAGGAGAGGAGAGTTCCTGCTTCAGAGGACACAGAGAAAAGGAGGAAGGAAAAGCTCACGACTACCAACTGGGCAGCAACTGGAGACCAAGAATCTGAATTACTTAGAGAAATGAGTACACGGTAACCCAGTGTGCACTAAGACGAATTTTTGGCAAAGAGGTTTCTGTACCACTAGTTTATGCCAGATCCTGGGCTGCTTTCTGCATTCCTGGATCCTGAAAATTTGGTCCCAGTAACTTGGAGCACACACAGAGGTGAAGCTGTGGGAGAGGGGCAAGCCAGCAACCAGGCAAATGGAAGGTTAGAGCATTTCTGGAAGAGCTGGGTTACCCAGGAGTAACAAACCGATTCTCTGTCCAGAACGTAGGCCAAAGAGAACAAGGAAATCAGCCCCGTAAAAGCAAGCGGGTTGCTTGCGACCCATATGCAGCAGCTTCCTGGGCGTGGTGGTCAGTAAAGGGGAGGGAAGCACAGTCCCACAATCATAAACTTGCAGTCTACTTGCAACCCTTTAGCAATAAGCACTGTGGAAGCCATCCCCACCTTCACTGACCCCCTCGCCAGAGCGAGCTGCCGGTGGATGAATGCCCTTTCGCCCCTCCTTTTAACCTGCAGTGTGTCCTCAGCCGTTCGTGCAATCCCTGCGATTGCACTCATCCCTCTCGTGCATCCTCAGTGCCCGTGCCCAGGGTGTGTCAGCATCACTGGACCACTGGCACATTGTCCTCATGCAAGGGAAAGGGAGCTGATAGTCTGTTACGCACTTAGGATAAGGATGCAGGAACACTGTGGCAAAGCAGAGTCCTGGACTCACATGCCTCCCAGACCTCCGTTCATTCCCATTCGTCACCCAGGATGTAACATCCAGCCCCCATAAGGTAAACCTCCACCAGAAGCCAGGAGATCTTCCCCATCTTGTACTCAGCCTCACACAGGGACTGATCGTTGAGACTTCTTATCCACAGTCCATGGAGTCCAGGGGCCTGGGGCAGAGATATCTGTCAACTAATTACAGTATCATCTTCTACCTTGAACACCTGAAATGTGGGTGAATCTTAACCAAACTGATGAAAACACAGAGCTGATAGGAGAGCTAGACTGGGAATTAGACCATTTATCCCCTCCTCCCATTTGCCATCAGGTGGTGCCTGAGATCTTCTGGACAGCTTCAAAGCTATCCCAGACTCACAGCTGAAGATGCTGCCCTAGAGGGATGTGCTGCCCTGCAACACAGCCCTCCCTGGGCTATGAGTCGAAAAATAAACCTCAGATCGGAACGGCTGGCTTTGCTACAAAAGACTAAAAAGCTCACAAATGAGTAAAAGGCTATCTTACAAAATCCTTCTTCAGACTTCCCCAAGCCTCCTCCATGAAACAATTAGTGGATGCTCTTGTTTTGAACCCCGTGACTCACTCCTGTAATTCAGCTGTGGCCTGCGATCAGTCAGTCGCTTAACGTGGCGTGGGGAAGTAGGCAATTGTGAGAATTTCCTTTCTCTCCCCCTCGGCCTCTCCTTGCAGCTCTGCGGCACGTTACACTGCAGCGCCCTGCGACCGCAGGCCTGGGTGCTCGCATCCCAGATGTGCTGGCTCGCCCTTCGGGCAACACTTCCTCAAAGCATTAAATGGGGATCAGGAAGGTTTCTCGGAGAGAAAAGGCATCTCACTACGCTTTACGGTACCACCTAATCCAGCTGTCGGCACAATCAATGGCCTTAACTGTTAAGTTGTGGCTTGGCTCTAGTAGTTTTATTTGTAATTTGGCTTGTTCTCTGTGTGTACATGTGTGTGCGGATTTGTAAAGACTCCATTAAGGATAATAGACTCTATTAAAGCAATTACACTGGCTAATGCTTCCCACATTCTTTTCTATTAACCATATTTAACTATGCCAGTCAGCAGTATATTTACTGTTATGAACTAGTAAGTGATTTTTAATCACTGGATTTGCATAACATACGCATTTGTGTAACTTTCCAAACACACGATAGGTAGAAAAGACATTGAACAATTAAGCCAAAAGTCTTTCCAGAGATTCCCAGCACCCACAGAATACGTTTGGAGGCTTCTCTGTGCTTACCTTGCCTTGGCCATGCCGTGGTAATTTTGGCAGCAAAGCACTGAAAAAGCTCTGCATAATTTGCCAACTTTTTCATGTCTAAAAAAGAATGAAAAGAGAAATCTGAAATTCCTCCTGCTGTTACCACGTACCAGAAACCCTGCCCTATGTCCATTAAACGGTGCTGTACGCTTATCAGGATGAAAATACTATTTCATTCCCTGGCTGCTGTCTCCCAGTTGCTACATTTCTGTGGAACAGAAGAGGGGCCGTGGTGGGAGTGGCCCAGATAGAGCAAGTGCCTTTCGCACAGGGGTCCCTCCGCCGCCCCTGCAGTGGCCGAGCCAGTGACTCCCGTGGCCACCCGCGGGCAGCAGCTGCTCCTTCCTCAGGGTTTGGGTGCAAGGTGATGCTCAGGCTTCTCGCTTGTCCGCTTTCAGCTTCCCTCTGCTCGCTCTCTTCTCTCAGACACTTTTTTTCACCCTTAGTCTTTTTGCTGTTTCCCTTTGGCAGTTTCTTTCCATTTCTCTCCCATTTCCTCCTTTAGCTTCCCAATTTCTCTTGATTTTTCCTCTTGCTTTTTGCCAAACCATGCGCACCACCTTCTCCCTTTCTGATCATTTTCCCAGGGGCTGAATCACAGCAGCTGGGTTTGTGTGGCCATTTCTATGGCCCAGAGTAATTTCCCACGGCTCGGGGCGCTCAGCCAAGGAAGGTGGTCAGTCCATGGGAGCCTCCAGAAGGTGAATCGGTTTTTACGGCTGCCGAAAGACCTTGTGGAGCG
>NW_010234824.1:33398-40936 GCF_000690775.1 Eurypyga helias
CCGAAAGACCTTGTGAAGACTCATCTCCTGCCACGGCCTGTCTGTAAGACAGATGAATGTGAATTCAACAGCTTTGAACTGAGGGCCACAAAGCACAGCATCTTCCCTGTAACTTCTGCCGGTTCCCTGGCAGTCGGCACACGTCACGCCAGCAGCACAGCAGCAGACTTCCTGACAGACCCTTGTGACAACTTCTCCCCACCCCAAAGGCCCATCTCTGTGCTACAGACAAAGCATTTGGTCCGACTTCAGTGAGCCAAGTGAGAATCTTTGCTCCAGTTCCTTTTTTGCTCTAAAAATAAGTATCATGTTAGGAATAAGGAAGTAAAAGTGAAAAGGGAAGCAAAACTTTCATTCTCACCCAACCATTTAAAAACAGGCGTCGGCACAGTTTCCATGGCTTTCGTTTCACCGGGAGAATGTCTCCCAGGGGCTAACTTCAACATTTTGAATTGAGCCATGTTTAGCCTTTTCAATGGCAAATCACACAGGAACCACGAATGGCGAATGCAGCCTTATCTCCGACCAGACATCTGTTCCCAAAGAGATTTTTCCAGTTCTCTGTGATCAGACCAAGAAAATGCAGGCGACATCACAACAACCCTCCCAGAGTTTCTCCGTAAGCATGCTCTGTTGTGGACTGCGGTTGTTGGGAAGCTGTTACATGGTAAAGGTCTATTTTCTGTCTAGAAATATTGTCCTACGATTTGCCTGTGGAATTTTGTCAGTGGCTTTCCTAGGATTTCACCGCCGGCATGGATCACAGCTTTTATTTCTTGCTTATCCAGGAATGCAAAATTTGCTGAGGTCGCATGCTCCCTCCTTGTGCACCTCTGCCCTCCCTTCCCTTTTTAAAGCTTGTGGGCACAAGAGGGATGACCATTCTCCCCACGACCTTGTCCCCAGGGCAGGCTCTTTCCCACACTTAACCCTCCGCAGGTCACCAGTGGAGGGAAAACCAGGTCCCTCTCCACAGGTTTTCTGGGTCAGGTAGCTCTTGGGAGTGTTTTTGGTTAATTTTTATTACTGATCGCAGGAGATGATGTAACAAAGTGTAATTCCTTGGCCTTGTGTCTGACCAAGGTGGCTGTTGTGGTGGGGGCTGCTACAGCTCGCTCTCTGCCCCCCCAACAGCTGTTCTGTGAGCAGCTGACCCTGGTGGCTTTGATAATCAAATTTTTATTAGTCTGTTAAGTAAAATGCTGGCATCGAGCCACTGGCAAATTGTAAAGCTGGCCAAATAACTGGAATAATAATTCACTCCTATTGAATGTGATCCATCTGAAGGTGGTGCTTATTTCCTGAATGGAAATGAATCTCTTGTAAGGATTTGGTTTAGATTAGTTCACTGCATGGTTTACTTCAGCCTGTAATTTTACCACCGATACATAAAGTAGGTTCATAAATACAGCAATAGAGCCTTGGATGTGCTAGGAGATGCACTAATGAAAATTAAAAACGTAGAGTTAGAAAACCTAACAAGCCCAGCTGGCAAACTTCCATGTATTATCTCACAATAATTGCTTCCAGACAGTAGACATTTTTTGTATAGCAAAATACAGGTTATTTATATTATATATTTAGCCTAAAACTGTAATAACATCCTCTGGCTAAGGTATTATCTGATGGTGTCTGAAATGGAACCAGCTTTCCTCTTTCCAGGCATTAACAAATGCATATTCTTGTCTCATCTCGTGGCATTTCCTAAACTGAAGATTAAAATGAGGAGGACTTTTAATTCATATAGTTTATGTCTTAAAAAGTAAATCTATTTTTGTACCACCAGGTTTCCCAGAACTGTTACATGTGGTTTGTATCACTGACCAGAGAAGTATTTGCTTCATGATTCCAATCAGGCAGAAACAACAGCACCACTAGCAGGAGTGGCTTTTGGCTTAGCAGAGTCAGAGAAATACCTGTCAGCAAGCAAAGTGCGTAAAGGTCACAGAAGAGGGTATGTTTTTACCAGTTGCCTCAGAAATGCCTGGATGCCTGCTACGTTGCCCATTCGCACATTCTCAGGCAAGCACTACGGATGTGAAGTCAAGGATTAGGAAGACTAATAAGGATACATTTTAGAAATCTTAGGCAGAGACAAATCTTAGTGACGGGCCAGACTCATTACTCAATGGAATCGTTCCATCTGCCGTCGATGACAGAAAGTGAGAAAGCAGGAGGACGGCACTTGAGCTTTATGAAGGTATCTCAGGTGCTTTCCAGTCCTTTGGTAACTTGGGAGGATGTAATGAATATTAAGGGTTTGGCCTGAGTTGCCTGTTCCCTTCTCAGTCACAGGTCTTGGCTAAGGAAGTCTCTGCTGGTGTTTGGGTTAGGTGACTATTGGGTCCTGGCACAAGCCCAGCAGGTCAGACTGTGCTAACGACAAGCTCCTACTCAGGGAGCGAGACTAGCCTGACTCAGGGAACCCTAGGTGGGTCAGTTTAGCCTCTGCCCTGGACAAAATCACCGAAAACAATTTAATTACTGGTAAAGAACCCAATCAGCTTAATCCCATTAATATTCTGAACTGAGTGGTAATGAGCTATCAGCTTTACTCTTGTTCAGAAGTCTACCCTGACACCAGTTGAGTCACTGTCTTGGGAGAAGGATCAGAAGATGATACCAGTAAAGTCAGCCAGCTGCTCCGGTACAGCTGCAGAGGAACAACGAAAAAGATGATTCTGGAAAGTGAAATGTATTCACCTTTAACAACAATCGCATTCAAGTCTCATCAGTTTCTTTCAGATTTGCAGGATTTTGTTTTAAAAAGTTGTTTACATTTTTTTTTAACAAAATCCTGGCTTAGCTGAAGTCTGCAGGAGTCTTGTCCCCAGGACAGGGACTTTTACCTTTTGCATTAAGCAGTCAGATTTATTTACTTTATCTATTATGAAGATATGATTACGAAGACCCTTATGCTAATGACATCACAAAGCATGTTCCAGAATTATTGTCTATGTCCCAGCACGCTCTGTAGCGAGACTGCGAGAGCTGGGAACGCAGCTGCAGTATCAGAAGCGGAGAAAAGACCTTGAAACTGGTACAGGCATTCCCCAGTGCCAGCTAAGAACTTATCAGTACTGCTCCCTGCATCCAGGAACACAGCTTTCTAGCAGCCACAGTAAAGAGATTTAACCCTTTCCTGGCTGAACCCAGCACAGTACCCACAGAGTTAACTAAAGCACAATCAAACTTAGAACATCTCATTTTGGATAGGACATGATAGTGTATCTAAGCTAAGCACTGATTAAAACTGTGCAAAAAAAATTGTGCTTCAGTTCTCCACATGAGCTAAAAGTATATATACTTAAAAGTTCTTTGCAGATTAATCCCAAATGCCCTTACTTTTACTGTTTTTGATGGAAAACAATGCTTTGGGGATGAATTTCACCACTGAAAGTGAGATGAGTTCTGGTTTTGGACATTTAAAAGGAAAATGAAGGAGAAGTGAAAGAAAGTGTTAAGTTTTCCCTGCTAAAGATGTTACTGAGGGGAAATAAAGGGTGGTGAGGTGAGCCGTGAGGATGTGCAGGTGAAAAGGAAGCAGCTCAGAGGTTGTGGCTCCTGCAGGACCAGGCAATGGAAAAGTATCGGCCAGGTTCTGGCTTGTGCAGAGGGCAGCAATGTGGGGAGCAGGAGCCCATGGCCACAGCAGACTACTGAGGTGAGCTGCCCTCTCCCAGCCTCCCAGCCAGCCATGGTTTTCATCATCCCTTGTCCCAAGTCTTGTGGTGAGAGACGGCAGCTTGGCTGCCTCTCCACAGGGACAGCCTCTATCTCACTCTGGTCTGTGCTGGCCGCCTCTTCCTGGCCTCCCACCTCACTGCAGATTCCCTTGTCCATGCTGAAGCCATGCTTCAAAAGGTGTCATGTAAGTGGTCTTTAAAGTGAAGGACAGACAATGAGAACAGCGTGAGAACAGGAACATGAGGACATGAGCATGGCGGTTATTTACTCCTCTGTTCTGTGACAGATGCTGCAGTGCCACATGTGTGCCTAGCTTCAAAAGATCAAGATGTCTTCATCCTGGAGAGATCAAAATAGGTAAGTCTGATGTATGTGGCCTTTCCGCATTTTTATGCTAGGCAACCCCTTTTTTTTCCTCAATTTGAATTGAATTTGCAAGTAGAGCTGGCTTCCCTTCAGCGGCATGTTTTGGTGAAGACGTTATTTACTACTGAAACAGAAAAGCTCTCTGGCGTAGCAGTGATGGGGTAGAGAGTAAGAAACAAAGATGAATAGAAGAAGAGAAGCAGAGTTTGCAGCTGAGCTATGAGACGAACCAGAGGTCATACGGGACAGAGTGACAGGAAATCTGTTCGTGCTGGCAGCAGGTGCAGTGGGGAGCTCTCGTACGCGGATGTCAGTTGGAAGCGAAGGTACCACACAAAGAAGCAGCCATGTGTAGACAATGAGAAGCAGAGAGGCCGAGAGGAGGAATGGAAAAGAGGGGAGGCAATTCTGAGCTGGCACAAGGGCTCAGGAAGTCCTTAGAGAAGAGGCAGCAGCACTGCCTTCAGTACACAGGAGGGATTGTTAAAGTTTGACGGGATTTCTGATGCGGCATGTAATGCTGTAGTTTTGCTGTCGCTTGCAACTGGAGAAAGTCTTTCGGTGAAAAAAAAAAAAAAAGGTTTAAATCCACATCTGTTCCCCCTTTACTGCAGAGCCAGAGAAACGCTCTTGGCAGCACAGAGCAGGGAGTAGTGCAGGGGAAGGGAAGGAAGGCACAACTGGAGAAGTAGTGGTGGAGGGAACAGGCAGGACTGTTTCTTTTGGCAGCTGTGCCTCTATATGCCATCATGATGAAAACTGGAAATTAAGGAATGGCAAAATACTCCATCTCGCTCCTGTCTAATCTGAAATAGAAGGTAGCTGTGTAGTATCCGCTGATAGTTATGCTCTCTGTGTAATTTCTTACCCCATCCATCTCACTGCAAACACCTGAGTACTGCCCAAAAGTGCATTAGGGCAAGCTGTAGTGGGTAGATTCCTTTGTAAGCTCTGAATGTTTCACCATGCCATTGGGATCAGACCCTCCACGAAGGGCGCAAATCAAACAGCACAAAAACCCAAGAATACTCCTGCTAGTGTTTGCTTCAGAAGTCTATCTGCTTCCTGCACCTTTTTCTCCAGGTATGCTTAAAGTTCTCTGTAGAAAGTATCATCCATCTCCCTCCAACCCCTTTTTAACAGCCTGACCATTGATCAAGGGTGATTGTCCGAAAGCAGCTCCTCTGTTGATAAACTGCCATGACAACTATATATATACATAAAATAGATACTATATATAAAATATACATATATTATGTATAACATATAATATGTATGTTTATGTATTCACACATACTGCTGATTATCTACCCAGGTAATGAATTACAGTCTGCTGAGTATTCTGTTGTGGTGAGACTTTTTTGTGAAGTACACACATTGGTATGAGCACACATGAGGTAAGGAAAAGTCACCTGAGTCAGAAGAGTTGAAGTTTTGGGATAAACTTTAACCCTCGGAGTAAATTGAGAGCAGATGCAAAGCACCCATTAACTGGGCTTCTTTCTGAATACAGATCATGCCCTTCTTCTTTTGAATATTAGTTTAGAGAATAGTCACCTTTTGGTGGCTTTGGACTGATTAGCCTCTCTAGAACCTCTGCTGTTCAACATATAAGCAGCTGAAGCAAGTCTGCTGCTGCTGCTGTGTTATTTGAGGTAGAATGAACAAGGGCTGGCTGCAAAGAGCTGCAGAATGACATTATGAGGCTGGATGACTGGACAGTCAAACAACAGATGAAACTCACTGTGTATAAATTGAATCAGCACCCAGTGGTAAGAACAATCCTGGCCTTTCATATAATGTGAAAAGCTCTGAGATGATCACTGCCACTGAGAAGGAAACGGTGGGATTAGTTACAGATCAGAAAATATAAGCTAAGTGTGTGGCAGTGGACAGAAAAAAACCAAACCAAAATGTTACAGACTATTGGTAGAGGAACACAGAACACACGAGGAAGCATGAAGATGCCACCACTGCAGAAATCTATGTCTAACCTGCACCCTTACTTAAACCCCTCATCCCAAAAAGGAGAAATAGAAAAGATTTAGAGAGGGGCATCACAGATAATCAAAGGTTTGGATCAGCTTCTGTACAAGGCCTGTCTGAGTAGCTTAGCACCATGCAGTTTGGAAAAGGGATAACATGATAACACCTACGGAAATCATCAGAGGCACAGACACATTGGGAAAAATCTGTTTCTTCAAGCAGCAAAAATCTGGCAGCTCTCAAAGGCAGAGAGCCACAGCCAGGCTCAAAGTGAGCAACAGGAGGTGGTGCCTCGCGCAGCAAGTGGAGACTTGGGGAGCCCTTCACCCGTGGGTGCTGTGTGTGCCAAAAGCTGCAGCGGGGTCAAGGGGAGGCTGGGCGAGCACTCGCTAACTGCAGGTTACTGAGCTGACAAACTGAAGGGAGCTGGCCAATCCCCATTGGTCAGAGGGTGGGAGAGTCCAACAGGGATGTGTTGCGTGTGCAGCCTTGCTCCTACTCTCGCTGAGGCAACTGCCCTGGGTTTGAGCTGGAGGCAAGGCTGCGCTAGATGGGCCCTTTGTCTGCACGGCTACAGCTGCTCTTTGGTAACAAATTTCTCTCAGACCAATGGGACCTGGAACTGACATCATCTGAATCAGGCGCACTACAGCAGGGCTGAAGGAAGGAGGAGAAGGATGCGTGGCTATTTTTGGCATGTGAGGCCCAGCTGCTGACTATCTTCGCTCACAAGTCAGGAAGGGCACAGACTGGAACATGAGGTCAAAACTCCCTTAGCACATCCTGTGTTTCTTAATAAATGGATTGAAACCCAGAAACATCAGTAAGCTGTCAGTTAGATAAACCTGGGCTTTTTTTAAAAAAAGTTTTCTGAATGTTATGAAAACTTCCCTGTGCACAGGATGATGTTTTTAACTTAGAATAGCATTTGCTATATCTGAGAAGGCAGAAGCATTCTTGAAGACTAGGATGGATGGAGGTCATCTTGAAAAATGCTGGTTCCACGTACATGGCTAATACAGTGGATATGATGATCCATGACTGAAGCAGGTGCTACTTTAGCAAAGTTCATACAAAGCTGTGGTCAGTGGACAGCCATAAAGTCCTGCTTATGGGTATCAATAGAAATAAAACTGACTGCTAGTAGAGAAATGCTAGGGATAGCATGATACGCTAGGTAATGCATGTGTTAACTAGGGAGGAGAAGACACCTGAGAAATGATGGGGGACTACAATTATCTACAGCACAGAATAGGGGAGGGGATTTTAGCAGAGATTCATGTTGTTGCAATGATATGCAACTTCAAGAAGACAGCCTCAGAAAAAAACCAGAGTGATCTTATACAAAGGACTTGAAATTATTTGCTGTATACTGTTGTGGGTTAACCCAGTAGGCAGCTAAGCCCCACACAGACGCTCACTCACTCCCTGCCGGTGGGATGGGGTAAAAATGAGAAAACTCGTGGGTTGATGCTGTGGTTTAACTCCTGCTAGCAAAA
>NW_010234825.1:0-7004 GCF_000690775.1 Eurypyga helias
CACGTCATTATTAGTCATGGCAAGAGTGTGGTAAGGAGAAGGTTGTCTTCAGCAGCTTCTTTCCAACACGGAAAGAAACACATGCATAACTAACTTCGACCTAAACTTTACGGACTGGTTTGCCCCAAAGCAATTTGACACTAGTCAGTCTCAAACCACAATAGTTTTTGTTTTTCCAGCTCCAGAAAAAAACAAAACACATGAAAGACTTTATACTCAAACCATTATGTCTGAATACAACAACGTCACAGAAGATGACTGTATGGTCTATCTTCAATAGCTCAGGCTGCCTGTGGAATGGGATTGTTTTGCTTTCTTTTCTAACTAATTTTTTTCTGATTCAAGAATAAAATTTGATCTTTTAAACTCTCATTTTCACAATTCCAAGTTTACTCAAAAGAAGTGCCACATGAGCATGGAATTATGACATCCACAGCACCCCAAAGCCCCTTCAGTGCCTTGCTCTAAGCCTCTTCAGCGTTCCCTGGGAGATGCATGCCCTGTGGCTCTTCTATTTCTGCCACTGAGGAAACTGCTGCTCGTACTGCAGCCTTGGCAAGTCAGCATTCTCCACGTAGAACGCCTGGCCAAAGACGTGGTTTCTTGCTGACGTCGTGAGGGGGTGGCATTATGAAAGGACACTGGAGGAGAAAAGTAGGCATTTCAGAGACAGGGCATCAGAGAACCGGGAAGTGGCGAGAGACGGCAACGTGGAAACAGTGAGAGATGATAGGGAATAATACGGAGCTAAGGCAGTGAGGCCTGAGGGACTCAGAAGCAAGCCACAAACGCTGGGGAGCTGCAAGCGCACGCAGAGCTTTCCTGCAATCCTGAGGAATGCCTGCTCTTTGGATTTCCTACAGTACGTTTCTGGAAGGTCTGAAATGGGTAATTCCTCCTGAAACATCGAAATGCACCGAGTTCTGTTCCCTGCCTGGTTTCTTCCCTGCAAACTGGGTGAAGTTTAGAGGGCAGAGGAATTAAAAGAGAAGATAAACACAGAATAAATAGCACAATGTTATTACACACGCAGCTGTTTCAACAGCAGACCCAGAGCTGGTGGCAGCAAACACTACTGACGCCGACAGAAAACACACACTTATGGCTGGCATGGCCCAGAAATTCTGCAAATACAAAAAAAAAAGAAAAAAAGAACGTTACCGACCTGTCGATATACTACCTAAGAAAGAACAAGCAGCATAACAGCAGCTGAGTTCATCTGCCAGTGGATTTACACTCTGAAACTTTGATGCTAATGGAACCTTTAGAAAATACCTTTTACAACGACATTCCAAGAACACTCGGCACTGTCAGCTATTTAAAAGAGTCTGCATCACATACTCCCCTGGTTTTCATCATCTTTAAGTATTTAATTAATTTCATCTCACTTTTTTCACAATGAAATTGTGCAAAACATTTGGGAAATGAGAAACTTAAGTAAATGTGCTCATTCAAATCTCTTAAAACACTCCCTTTTCTGTACCTTCATGTAAAAAACCCACTGTTTGCTCTGAAGACAAACAGGAAAGGGACACTCGTGAGACAGTATAATATTCTTACTGACTTTGTGCCACTGCTGGATCTTCCGAAATACAAAAGCATAAACTGTAACGAGTATAATTATTACTGGAAAGTGGTAGGCTACTCCCAGTAGGAAAACAGGCAGGGTAAACAGACAAGTTAGAAGTATCATGCTGGCAGCCAACTGTTTTCTGTATACCTACAGACATGTGGTGACTACACAGTAGCGATAGTCTGTGAGAAAGACTTTCACAGGAGACCCAAAATCGTGCAGGTAACCAACAGGATGATTTTGGAAAAGCTGTCAATATAAAAGGTATTCTCAAAGTTGACTCATTTTTGAACTATAAGATACTTTACCCTTTAAGCAGAGAAGTGATTCGTTCTACATAGCTGTTTTACTCCACAGTAGCCTTAAAGCACTTAGAAGAAATGGTTTGGTTTAAAAAAAAAAAAAAATCAATTCCTTACCACTCTCTGCACTTTCTCTTCCCCAAATGTTTCATAGGCATCAGTGCAGTACACACACAGGATCAGAAGGCTCAAAAGAAAGGCACTGCAGCTTGTGAATTCAAAGAAGTAAAGTCCGCCACACTTGATACAATCCTTCACAATTTCTTCACAAATAACAGCCAGAAGAGAGAGAACCTGCAAACAAGGAACAGACGTGGGTTGGATCAAGTCTCCAGTACCTTTGGCGAACAGACATCTCCAATACGAAAATCCTCAGGCTACAACGACCCTGGTAAAACCCGGTGCTGTTTCTCCCGGAAATAACAGGGCAGTGACAGGGCTTACCCTTGCCGGTACCGGTGGGCAGCGCTCGGGTAAGCTGAGTGCAGGCTGCCAAACACCGGCTTCTTGGCGAGACCGTCAGGATTCCCCATTTGTGGGTTTGTGCAGTTGCCAGTTGGACGGAGACGAGGCAGGCCGCGCGGCGAGCACGCGACCTGCTCAGGGCGAGCAAAATGCCATCGCGTACTACTTACAACCGCGCTGGATGTTAAACGCCTTTGGGTTGGAGGCAGAGGGGGAAACTGGACGGCACTGACACGCTCAGCTCCCTCCCTGGAATTTTACAGCCGATGTTACCTCCCTCGATAAACTTCAGAGCAAAGGCATGTAGCCAACAGCTCACGTGCTTGCCACGCAGCAACGTGAGCAGCCCAGCTGTACTTGTAGGAACCAAATCCTTAAGCTGTGTTGGACAGTGTTTAATCTACGCAGCAGCTTATGTCCACCTTCCTGCCACAGGAGCAAAGAACACGAGTTAATTCCTGTACAGTCACCACACATCTGCTGCTGGATTTTCTGCTATTTTATTGTGCAAGAAAGAATATTGCTTTATTTAAATGTCCTTTCATTGGCCACTTTTTGCTGATTTCCTTCATCCCATAAAGCTGGCACAGATCCTTGCAGCAAGGATTTCACCAAATGAAAACAAAACCATTAGCAGGAATCAGACTTGGTCATAAAACTGAGAATGACCTAAGGATGATGACCCTGGTTTTAATATGAGTATATTAATGAGCAATAATGAGCAATAATGAGGTTGACAGGTCTTTAAAACCAAAACAAAACCCAAACCACATACAAACACACCGAAATCTAAAATTCACAATTGTTGTTTTCCAGTTATTAGCACCTGCAGATGCTTCACCTGCACCTTATTCTTGGAAAAACAACCACCAGCCTTGGGTTTCAGTTTTCTGACAATAAAGCTAAAGAACAGCAACTTAACACATGGGAACTGCAAATTCTCCCATCTATGCCAGGCCTCAGAAGGGCACTTCAAAGCATCACGTTTTGAATATCCTGCAATCATATAAAGTAAACAGGATCTCAGAAGGGCAAAGAACCTGAGCTGGGAAACTGCAGCGGTACTATCAGGCCTCCGCGTACTTCCCTCCTCTCCCACAGCAGCTGGCAAGGCAGACTTGTCAGCAGCCCCCGCACCTACAGCAGCGACTACAGCGGCTGCCCGAGCAACGTTCTGAAATCTGAATTTCCCATTTTCAAGTTGTTGGGTTTTTTTTTTTTAATTTTCAAAGATTTGCTTACAGCTGTGACCAACGACTGTCAATGTCACATTTTTCACAGTCACCTAAAGCGCAAAATACGGTTTCATGCACGGTTCTAGCTTTTTATCAGCACAGGAACCTGAATGCCGACACTTTCAGCTGGGATGAAACAACAGCAAGGAAAGAAACCTGCCCTTAAAAGCATTTCCTAGCCCAGATAATCACAATAGGATGCAAATAACCGGAACAACCCTCACTGCTGAGTAGACAAACAAGTAGAAAAAATCCCACTCGAAGAGCAGCTCTAAAGGGTTCAATGTCAAAGAAATGAGATTTGCCCAGTGGAGTCCTGTGTCAGACTTGTCCAAGACAGTATTCCATTTTTTATTAATAGGCTGAATAACAAAATAAAGTGCATCATTAAAAAAGCTTTGACTTCCAGTCAAAGTAGCATATCAGCGGCATGTTCCTACACTGCCAGAGCATTCTGCTTGGGTTTCTTAACTTACTTCTTGGTATCACTGTGAGAAACAAAAAGGATTACCCTGCTGCCCTACTACAAAAAATTGTCCTTAATGCCAGGGAGAGAGCCGTTCCTAACTTCAGTTCATGTAGTTACAGCTACATAATACAGCAAGAAGGTTTTTTCCTGCTATTAGCCAGAAGAATATCGACTATTATCCACCTGCATTTTAGTAACATCCCACTATTAGATACAGTATAAACACACAAGCTGCTTCAAACGAGCCAGGAGATTCCACATGTCATTCAGTTTTCCAGGAACTGTTCTGCCAGTGGAAAGGGCAGCTCAGGAGTTCCTCATTTTCTTAACAGCTTAACCTTCCAGGCAGATCTTTCACCCTGAAGCCTAGGGTACCTCCTAAAGACAAAAGCAGGCAGCCACCGCCACCTTCCTTCCCTCTCGCCGGGGCCCTGCCCCGCTGCAGATGCGGTGCCAGTGCCGGTGGGAGGCAGAGGGTACCCAGCGGGTAGGTCAGGGCAGGGTTAGAGCACGCACGGGGACCCAGACAGGCGGGCACTGGGCTCACTGGTTCCTGCAGGAAAATCCACACCTCCCCAAATGCACGCACTGCTTGCTGTAAAGGGAAAAACACCGCTGGAGACAGAGTTCTTAACATATTCTGGCTTGGGTTTGGGTTTTTTTTTTAATGATTAGTCCCATCTGTCTGTAGGCACACCAGAAATTAAACATCTTCATCTCTCCCTTAACCAGCAGAAGTTATTCATCGATACGGACATCCCTGTTGGAAGTTTCTACACAGATGTCAAGTTTCTAAAGTAGATTCAGGAAGTGAAAGGCTATTAAAAAGTGCTATGGAAATAAAGCAGATGAATGAACTTTCTAACAGGCCTGTGAAATGCTCAGCAGGGGCATTCCCAGTACGAAATCTTCCAGTTCAGATGGGTACACCTACTACCTCTGTAAGTCTCCACAGTCAGGGCTACTGCAGGAAGTGAACAGCTCAGAAAAAGAAAAGAGGTATTTAAGGCTAAATTACAATTTTCCTTTCCAGTTAGGGTATTTTGGGTTAAGTCAAACAATAGTCGATGACAAGTGTTTCTGCTTGAGATAAGAATTTGTTTCTACCTCAATCGTGACACAGTACGTGCTGTGCCGTAGTGCAGAATCTGAACCAGTCACAGACTAACAAAAACATTCCACTGGTGTGGAATCTATACATTTATATATATATAAATCAATCTAGAAACCCATGCAATAAACATGCTTCCCAGCATCCTTTTAGCAGTTACATTGTCATTACTTGGTTTACCCAAAAAAGCTGTAAAAAACAGACACACAATGTGTGCCATTATTAATCAGAAGAAAAGCATTTCTAAGGTCTAGAAACTAGTTTTCTGCAGGTGATTTCACAGTATTTGGTAAAATACCTGCTCACTTCTGGAGTCAGCCGATTTCCTGAGTGCAGTGCCCTGTTTGGCAGCCCACACGAGTGATTATCAGCGCGTGATCCCAACAACAACCAGTATTGTGACACAAGGCTGATACATATTGATGACCATCATCATCACTGGCATTTCCAAAAATCAGTGCTTTCCCAAAATAAGTACATTTTTCTCACTGCGGACACTGAGGCCTCCACCTTCAGGCATTTCTGGGGTTTCTTTAAAGCATTTTGACCAAAACCTCAAAGATTTGATGAAGGGATACAAAAAGAGAGGGAAAAAACGTTGGCAGTCGGGAAGGTGAATGACTATAACTCCTTTTTCCTCTTGCTGAAGGACAAGCACAGGCCATAAGCTGCTAATTCTTTAGGAGCATATCAAGCAGCTATCCACCCTGGTTAGGATAATCGTCATTTTCCTTTTTCCTACCTAGAAAGCTTCTTAAATAATGCCTCTGTTCAGGTACACAGTGTAAGACTTTGTTACACAAGTAAATTTGCATATGTAATGAGTTTAGTTGGTGAACCAACACAGAAATGATCTGCGTGTCTGGGAGCAACAGCCAGCAGATCTGACTTTTGTCTTCAGTAGGTGAAGTAAAAGTTTAGTCCTATCATATGTATTTATTTAAAGCATTCTTGGGTGTGATCTTTTTAAAACACACTTGGAAAACATTTTTTTTGGCAGCGTTGCCTTTACCAGCGCTCAAGAATCTTACATGTTTGGTTGAGAGTTTTGATTGTGTAGGAAACAGAGTTTAAAACCCAAAATGTCCTCTTTTCTGCAGTGGTGAAGTCATGTGGAAGGGTTGGAAATCACCTACGGTTCCTGTGAGCACAAGACATCTGACTACACAGCCACTTTGTTCTCTGGAAAATGTACCCTGGCACACATTTACAGTCAGCTGCCCTTTCCCACTGTCGGCTTCGCTACCTCCCTGACGGTACCTAAGACGGATGCTCCTCGCATCCTTATCAGCGCCGTCGGACTGGCACATTTTGGAAGAGCCTGCGGCCAAGCGCAGAACAAACGTGACTCTGAATCAGACGCCGAACCGCTGAACGCGTTCAGGAATAACGTCCCAAGTAGCAAAAAGCAAGCAGAATAGGAGCCTTGTCTTCCCTGGCAGCCACAGGCCTGCCCAGCACGAAGCGATGGCTCACGCAACAGGCCACCGTCAACGCTGCAGTGTTCTCTCACCGGAGAACCGAGCGCCCCGAGGTTCAACCAAAAGCCTCCGTCTCCAGTTTTCATCCAACATGGCCCTCAGAGGAAAACGCTACGTTTCCTGGGAGGTTTCCCTCAGGTTTTACGCCATCACAACAGCAGGCAGCGGGACCGTGCCAGCTGCACCCCGAACCTCGGCGGCACGATGCAGGCAAACCGTCAGACGTCAGGGCTCCTGCTCCCGGGGCTGGGACACGCACACGGAACGCGTCACTTGCCCACCACGCGACAGGCGCCATGCGACCGGCGCCATGCCCGCTCTCCGGAGGGGCGCAAGCTCAAGGGCAGGCTTTGCCCGCTACGCCTGGA
>NW_010234826.1:0-307 GCF_000690775.1 Eurypyga helias
TTCTCCGGCCTCCTGCGGGGTCCAGCCCCAAACAGCCCTGGGCAGGGATGCGCACGTCCGGCTGGCAGCAGAGCCCAGGCAGAGGCGGCCTCTCACCCCTCTGTTTCACAGCCCCACAGCCATGGGGGAAAGCATCAAGGACCAGCAGCCAAAAGCACCATCCCGGAGACGCAGGAGGCCTGAGCCTCATGCACAGTGACGAGCAGGGGCAGAGTGGTGACCCGCACACGGCAGGGAGGAGCGGGCAGCGGGACGTCCCGCTCTGGGGCTGTGTCCTGCCGCAGACCGCGCGGCCGATGTGGCCGGG
>NW_010234826.1:505-1036 GCF_000690775.1 Eurypyga helias
CTCCCGGGGCAAGCCCCGGGGGGCGGACAAGCCCCTCGCCAGCCCCCCCCCCTGCGCAACAATACAGCCGTTGCTCATCCCGGGGCAAGCCAGGACAAGCAGTTTATCCAGCCCAGCTGATTCTCTCCCCCAGCTCAGCCCCGACACCCGCCGGCTGCGATCTCACGCCCAGCCACGGCCGTTCACCTTTAAACCTTCCCACGCGCCCTTGGCCGCAGCCCAGCCGCCCTCAGACCGCCGGGGTCAAAGCCATGTTAAGTCAGTCCCGATCATCACACGTTTCCTCCTTTGAGCTCCCCTCCGGCCGCGCCTGGCCCCGACCTCTCCTGTCCCAGCAGGCTCCCCCCTGCCTGGGGACAAGGGACACCGAGCAGCCGGAACGAGGGGCTGCGACGCTCTGCTCCAAGCGAGCGGTTGGAGATCCCTTCCTCACTTCAACCGCTCAGGCTCCGGGACAAATCCGATTGACAGACAATCCCGGCAGAATCCAGTTACCAGCGAGGGCAGGAGTCTGGGCAGCTGCCCCCGGGC
>NW_010234827.1:0-15969 GCF_000690775.1 Eurypyga helias
GCTGGCTGGTGCCATCCAGGTGACTTCAAGGTTCCGAGCTTTTCTGTCGTGCCAGCCCGTCTGCCGTTTTCGGCCTGAGAAAGAGAAACCGTGACCTCCTGCGTCCCAAGGCCACGCGCCTCCTCCCGCAGGCGATGCCGTGCCGGGGATCACGCTGCTGCTGCTCCTTTCTGCCTGTGTCAGCAGTTCCAGAGTGGTGCTCAGCCCAGCACGGCTCCTGCAGAGCATCCCGTCTCCCTCCCTCCGCTCAACCCCCTCCAGACTGGCCACCCTCCCGCTCCCCTCTTTGGGAGCATCCTGCCCTGCTCCCACTTCTCACCCACCAATGCAGGAGCAAAAAGAGGTCTCGCTCGCACCCTCCACTCAAAAAATGTCTCCCCAAAATTCATATTCCACACTCAAACACAATTTTCCCTGTATTCATATAAAATTTGAAGGGAAGGGGAAGACACAGTGGATCATTTTATAAGACATGGTTTCTCTGTGTGCATCTCAGGGCATTATGTCATGGGCCAGCTGGAGTTAACTAAGACTTAGTCTCCTTCTCCCCCTCATCTCCCGAAAATGAACGAGGTTTCCAGCTGTTTTGGAGACCAGAGAGCAGGCTCCAGAGCCAGAGGTGTGCTGCAACCCTGAGTCAGCAGCTGTCGGTAAGGGTTACACACACATGGGTGACACCGCTGGGGTAGGAAAGTCCCTGTAATATCATGCACTGGACAATAGGCACGTAGTAACTTGGCTACTCAAACCCATCCTCGGCGCCACTAAGAATTAAGTCAGCACCGCAGCCAAGTTTTCCTGCATCCCGGAGGGCACGTAAGGCTTCCACAGGGCAGCTATGCAGGGCTAGAGCAGCCCCTGTGGGTCGCGGCTCTCGTGACAGTGGCTGCACTTCCCTGCCACCCACACCTGTTTGCTCACTTTTGGTATCTCCGATCCATTTCACCTGCTCCTCGGAGTGAAGCCGGACCACTGAAACCCTCTGAGAAAGGTGTTTGTCCAGCAGCAGACTGAGCCAGGGGGCAGTGGTAGCAGATGGGGCTGTGGGAGGGTGACTGGTACCTTTTCAGGGTACCAAGATGCTCCAGGGCAGCAGGTTATCCCCTTCTCTGCGTGTCACTTGCAGAACAGCCCAGCGGGGCATTGCCACAGAGACCCCAGCTCTTTGCACAGGAAACATGAAAAAGGCCATGGGCAGGGAGAGGGAAATGTCACGGGCAGGTAGCAACACCCATTTTTGACCTCACATCAGGTGTGCTTGTAAATATTTTATTCAGTTCTCAGTTATTCACTGTAGCAGGCCACTGTCGAGCTCCTGGCTATCAGAGGGCGAAAGCATTACAGAGCGTTAAGTGTACCTGGCACGTAACCACTGCCGCGTGAAGGCAGCACTTCTCATCATCAAGCCCTTCCTGCAGGTTGCTAGTGCAGCCCCAGACCCCCGGCTCTGCCCCTGCCCTTTGCTCCTGTCCTCCAGCATGCTGATGGCTGTTTCACACGTCACAGACACAGCGAATTTGTGATTTACACTCCCAGTCCCAGCAAAATATTAATTTTCGGTGTGGGGTGTGCCAAGTAAGTACCCAGGGTTCCTGAAGCGGGTGAGTAATTGCCTATCTCTAAAAGGGCACCTTGGCGCTGGGCTGCCATCACGTTCCCTGAAACGAAGGAGGCAGATCTGATGGCATCCTGCACTCCCCCCTTCCTGCAGACCGCCTGGGCAGAGTGCAGCGAGGAAGGGCCAGCCTGTGATCCGGGTGGCTTGGGCTGAGCAGCTAAGATGGGTAGAGATGCAAACCAAGTCCAAGTCCAGGAGTCCAAAGCAACCCTAGAGAGCTCTCCAAACATGGGGGCTGCTCAGCGGTGTGCTTCTAGCGGAAAGGCATCTTGGCCTTTTGGCCAAGGCATGGCAAGGCCCGACAGGAGCATGTTGGACTTCATTTCACAGCACTGGGGTGACGTGACAACCTCTTTGCTACCATGGGGCTAAGCAAAAAGCCCTGCTCTCCCATATACAGCTCTGCCCGACCCGTGCCAGGTGCCAGCTGGCTGCGGGTAGCTCTCCAGCTCCGTGCCCAGCACACCCCCTCCCTCCCTCGCCCAAGCTGTTGAAGATGGGCACCACCAGCGTTTCCTTCCTCAGTTTCTTCATGGTGAAGGGCATGACGAGGTGAGCTGAGTGCCTGTGCCAGCAGCAGCAGGGGAAGTGGGAAGTTCCCGCTCCGATTTGCAAGAGCCTGTGGCAGGCGGGCAAGGACTTGTTTCTGGTGCCTGTGGAGCAAATTCAGCAGGCCACTGCTGAGGCAGGAAAGTGGGGCTGCAGAGAACCTGCCCTCCCATGTCCTCCACGATCTGGTTGTTGGACAGTTTTGTGCTTTCTGCCGTTCACAGTGCTCACAACAAGATGTCAAAGGAGGTTCAGTTCCCCCTTTCTGCCTCTGGAAACCAGTCAGACATAACTTTGCTGGGAGCATTACACCTGGAGGCAGGTGAGGGAATCTGGGTCTTGCTGACAACACAGAAAAAGGAGGAGATGCAGAAGATGCCAAGCCTGTCAGTCCAGCCGGGTGACGAGGGCAGATCCCTGCCTGCTGTCAGCTACTGCAGACCTTCCCAGGGCAGTGCCTCTGGGAAGCTGCCCTTTGCCATGGGAAATGGGAGCAGCAGCTTCTTTGGCTGTGTTTGTGTGGAGACCCCATCCAGGACATTGTGCTCCAGGCTTATCGCCTGCCCGGACACTTTCCTGCTTTCCCCAGGGGTCCTCAGCTCTGCCAGGACATTTCCCACCCCCAACTCCCTGAGACCCCCTGCCTGCACACCCGCAGTGATGTCCCCTCAGTGTCCCGCTCCAGGCAAAGGTGGGGACAGCTGAATCCCGTGGTGCGGGAGCTTTGTGCCGCTGGCAGGCTTCCTGCCCTTCCTTTGGCTATTCCTCGCCTCCTACCAGCACCGGTCCAAACCGCCAGGAGAGAGCTGCCTGCAGGAATAACAGGGTGTATTAGTCTGAGGCTACCTACTGGGGCTGCCTGTCCAAATGCCTGGAAAGCTTCTCCCACGTCAGCCCATGCTTGCTCTCTGCTGCTAATTTTGGGATGCTATGCCTCTGAATTCACCGCTTCATCCCAGAGGCAGGAGCATGGTGAGGAGCCCCATGCCCCTTCCCTGTCTCCTCCAGGGAAGTAAGCGGGTCATCGGAGGAGAGGAAGAAGAAGGGTTGAGAAGTAGCAGAGGGAGGAGCTGGGATGAGCAGAAAGCAGGGATGAAAAGTGACGGAAGTGATGGGGTCAAACAGGGGAAGGGGTAGAAAGAAAGAGTCAAGTTAAGGGATAAACCAAAAGGACTAGAAGGAAGAGGTTGCTCAAAGGGAATTACAGGGGTTGTTTAAACCAAGAACTACCTGGGACAGAGACTGCCTCCATGGTTGCCCAGGCTCTAGGCCTGGATCCCAAATGAGCAGCAAGTTAAGAGATGTGTAAACTCAAAACAGAGCTTAGAAGGTAGATGAATGGGTGGGAATTGCCAGCATTCAGAAGACTGAGGAGACATCCAGACCCAGAAAGGCAAACATAGAAAGAAGCAGGAAAAGCAGCCAGGTTTCTGCACGGAAATCCCTGACACAAGGACGGAGAATGAAGGAAATGATGAAGCCGAGCTGGCATACTGGGAAACAGTCTGGCCTCATCATGTACTGCCAGCGCGGCTTCAGGGGAGCTTAGCACCGGCGCACTCCGTTTGGGAAATGCCGCTCTGGAAATAGCCCGCTTGGTAGTGAGATCATTCATTCTTCCCAGCTGGAAACCTGACCCTGTCGTCAAACTTATTTTCCAGACTAGAAGCTGACGTTCACGGAAAACGTTGGTCCCAAGGTCCAAAGGGTGAGATCCCGAGCTTGTCGGTGCTGGACTTCAACACCTCGGCCAGCTGCACAACCAGCTCCGTAGTCTCTCTGGCCGCGCTGCGGTGGCTGGTGGCTCAAATGGGGAAGAGGAGCCCAGTCAGTGTGACTCGGTGGCTAGTCACGCTCCACAATGCCGTGGCCACTCCCAGGCTGCCTGTGGGCTGGCTGACCTTGGGTTTGCGTGGAGCGCTCACTGGATGGTGTTCAAGCAGATTTTACAGAGGCCAAAGCCTGGCAGTAAGTGGCAAGGGCCTAAAGAGGGCTCGAATACCTGGTTTGATATTAGGTCTCCTGGCTGCCTTTAAAGGGAGTTAATACCCCCTGGATCTCCGGCAGCAGGGGGGGACATGTTTTTGGAAGTCTTTTTTGGCTCCAAGCATCACAAGAATGACTGTGGATATGTCAAACGCTTTCAGTCATGGCTTTTGTCACGGAGCCATGCCTCTGCCAAACCACCATCCTGCTTCTGAGGTTTTGGGCGACTTCCACCGCGCCATGCCGGGGACATGAGCCATTGCGCTGGCAGAGCACCTCCCCCCCAGACGCCAGCTCTGCACTACCTGCCCTCTGCACTGCTTCGGCTGCTTTTCCATAAGCAGTCGGCCCCAATCCAAGGAAAACAGCAGCAGCGATGCCATGCCATTGGAAGCGTCTGCGGGAAAGCCAGGCCTACCACGGGCGGGCAGTCTCCATGCAGCTTGGGGGTAAGCTGGGCATGCTCCAGGCCCTGTTCCTAATATTGCCGTGACACCCAGACGATGTTTGTGTGGGGCTGGCAGGTGTTCACCTCGCTTTGGCTGGTATGGTGTTTGAGTTGTGGTGAAGGTGTGAATTATACCCTGTTTCAGGCACTGTGGAGCACTTGAGGGACAGCCAGGGCTGCAGGCATCTCCCCTGCACCCAGCCTTGGTTGCGGGCAAGCTCCTGCAAAGCCCTCGCCTTTCCCTCTCTGCTAAAAGCACCAGCCTGGGGGGACAGGGCAGCCCTAGAAGCCCCCAGTCGCTTCACCCTTAGGCACCTCAGGGGGAACCAAGGGACAATGCTCCCAAGGAGGAGCTGAATTTGGAGAGTCAGGAGCACACCAGTTGGGAGGCTGAAGGGAACCAAAATGCCAGGTGTCCGGATGGAGGAGTGGCCCCACGGCGAGTGTCCCTGCTCCCGCCGGCAGTGAATAACCATTATCCAGGCCACCTACAAAGGCTGCTGCCTTTGGGTAGACGTGATTGCCGGCACAGCCTCGGCCCCTGCACCGGTGGGAACTCGGCGGAAACCCTCACAGTTCCCCCTGAGCTCGGTTCAGCTGCCCTCAGAGATTTGCATTGGCAAGCGGGGCGGTGGGGAAGCTTGCCCACCCCTTGCCCCCATACTGCCAGCGTCCTGCCAGCACCGGCAGCCTTTCGCCTCTGCGAACTTTTTGTCTCCCGTGTGAAAAGGGAGATTTTCCCGTTTCTCAAAGGCATCATTTCAACATGGGCATCTTAATTAGAAGTGGGCCAAGGGCACAAGGAGCCGTACCTTTGGCTCGGAAGAACACCTTTGCTCATACGCTCCTCTCTTGCCCACAGGCACCCCCCTCAAACACCCCGGCAGCCTGCAGCCCCTCCCCCGGCTGGGCCAGCACCCCCGCTGTCCCCTCTCCCAGCCTCCCGCTGCTCTCCCAGCCCCAGGATCCTGCCCCTTCCCAGCCACCCCTCGCTCCTGACCCTGGTGTCACCTATAGCTGCAACAGCTATTCAGCCTATATCCATTACTAAATGAAGAATCCTCTTGGAGCGGCAGAAAAGCTCCGGCTGTACAATGCGCCCAGAGTGAAAAGGGAAGGCTGTTAACACCACTTGGAAAGGGGCCTGCATTTGACAACAAACACCGCCAAGTTTCGAGCTCCTTGCTAATTAGTCTATTAGCTATATGAGCAGAGAAAGCCTCTCACCACCCAGCGCTGCTCCGCTCCCGTTCTTCAGCCCCATCACCTCAGGAATCCCCTGCCCCGTCCCTGTGGCGCGGTGCTACGTAGGCATCACACCAGCGCCTGCCTGGCCACTCGCCTGCGCCTGGATGGGAGAGACAGCCGGAGACAGTTCCTTGCCGCCGATTTTCTCCAAGGGACAAAAGCTGCTTAAAAAACAGGAGCCAAAGTCCCAGGTGCTGCTGGGATGCTGTGCCTGTGGGAGCAGAGGGCACCCTGCAGTAACCCACAGGACAGCGTGCCCAGGATGGACATCCCCAGCCTGACGGTGCTGGCAGGGGCCGCTGGGAACAGCCCTGTGAAGAAGGTGCTGGGGACAAGCCGTCCCCCTGCCAAGTCCCACACCTCCCAGACACACACGGGTGCCAGCAGAGCTGGCAGTCCAGGGAAGAGGTCGATCCCCAGATCACTGTCGAGCGGGGAGCGAGCAAAACCATCGCCATTCCCCCCGGTGTGCCAACCCGCTCGCCTCTGCACCCCCAGCCTTTGGCACCTTCCCGGCAATCCAGCCAGCCAACCCCGCAGAGAGAGGCTCCCAGTGCTCCAGCAGCTGGGGAGCATCTGTCTGTCCATGCATCCATCCATCTGTCCGGGGAATGGGTTAAGCAGCCCGTGCCCCACCCCGCGAGGTCAGCCTAGGCTTCCAGGCATGGAAGGGAGAGGCTTACAGCTGGGGCTCATTACGGGGCAGCCATAGAGGGTGGAGGCGCTTCCTCCCACACTGATCAGAGGAGCTTCGCAACTGTGTGCCCCGGAGCCAAGGGATGAGGTCCAGGCCTTGTTTACCACCTCCTGTGAAACAGGGGAGTTTTGTCCACAGCAAGGAGAAAGCCATCTGACCCTACCAAGAAGTGATGCGTTACGTGCTCCCCGAAGTGAGGGGACCTCCTGATGGCCGGCTGGTCTGCCTCGGTTGACTTCTCCGAGTCAGGAGGGCCTGATTTGGCTGGCCTGCCTTGGGATATTTAGCCATCTAATATTCCCCCCACCAGGAGACAAGAGGAGATATTGCATTCCCTACCCCTTTTACTGAGGGGGCCTCCCGCTAACAGAGCCTGATTACAAGCCACGGGGACAGATACACCTCTGCTCTCTGAAAACATGGAGCTGCAGGGGCACATGGTCCAATTCCCTCCTGGCCTGTGCAGGACTTGCAGAAATCAAGGGGAAGGAAGAGGCAGTCTCTCTGACTTGGCCACAGGGCGGTGAGGGATTGACACCAAAATCTCCAGACGCTGAGCTCTCTCCACGCAGACAGACTGTCCAAAAGACTTGGAGATCTTGGAGAAATTTAGCAAAATCCTAAGGGATGCACTAATAGAAGAGGAACGAAGCAGCAGCCATTTTGTCCTGGGGATGGCATGTTGCCCGGCCATCAACAGATGAATGGAAGCCCACGTGCCAAGGGATGCCGGAAGCACGGCCTTTTCCCTTGGAACGGCGGGGAGCTCCACATGAAAAATGGATGACTCACTCTCCCCAGCACCACAGTTGGATGTGGAGGGGAGGAGGTTGTGGTACTCCTCCAAGCTCAGTCCCTGGAACGAACTTGCCAGATACCAAAATGAGATGTTACGAGATGTTAGGCTGGTGTGGCTGGTCTCCCTGCTTCACACCCTCGAGCAGCAAGGCTGTGCTGCCTGGTAGAAGTCAGTAGTGTGGAGGCACCCCCCTTTGGTTTCCAGTGAAAGCTGGGAATGTCTGGAGGGTCAGCTGCGGCTACTGAGGGCTGCTGGGATGGTCACGTACCTCGTCATCCAGCATAACTGAACCAACTGCTTAGGCTGTTCCATCCTGGCTGAGCAGGACAGCCAGAGAAGGTGCTTTCCAAATTCCAAGCTGTGTTATCCACTGTGACCCCTTTCTCCCTCCTTCCAAGCACAGGGGATTTTGTATTCCCTGCGGGATGGCCTTATCAGATGCTGTTGAGCTGCAATATGACGTCTTGGAGGAAGCAATTCCCCTTGGTTTCAAGCTCACTGTTACACAGGGGCGATCCGGCCAAGGAGTTTGGAAGAATTGTTTATTAATGGGTCATGAGATCACCGAGGTCACTCATCTGTGAAATCACCGAGGAGCAGAAAATGGACCATTGGCCTCAGGTCCTTGAAAATCATATAAACCTGTGGGGAATGTCTCTGCTCCAACCCTCATCTGCTCTTGACAGTTGTTTATACCACAGTGGCCTCTCTCGTCTCAGTGCTGTAATCCAGGCAACCGACAGTCCTTTCATTGCCAGTGCCTCCTTTAGTGCGTGCCGTGCATCGGCTTTTCCGTGTCAACGGGGTTTAGGGTCCAGTTTTTCCATGCAGCCTCCACCCAGCCTCTGTGAGCATGCTTACCCTCTGGCAGAGGCCCCCGTTTTCCTGAGCCAACTTTCAAGGGGCGATAGAGTTTGAAGGGGCGGTTTGTGCACTTCAGCAGCAGGATGAACCAGCACAGCCATGCAGGGATGTTCCGTACAGACCATGGCACCGGCTCTGCCTGAAAAGGAAAGTAGCTCAGGTTGACCCCCAGTTCTGCAGAGTTAGGAGCCTCCGTGCAACTCCACCACTGCATTTCCCAGCAAGAAGTGATAGCTGCCTGCTGTCTCCGTCAGCTGGAGCGTAGGGCTGTCTGAAGAGCGGGTTAAGCTTCACCTGGGCGTCTGACAGCTGGCTGGTGTTGTGCCATGTACCCTGCAAGGCTATCCGCTTTTTGAAATAGGAAATATGGTGTGGTGTCTGGACAACATGGCAATGTGAGGGGAATCCCTGTTCACCGATTTTCGGCGGTGCCCTTCTTGTAGGCCTGCAAAGACCAACTCGCACCTGGAGCCGCATGGCTGCGCCTTACCATGTGATGGTGCATGACCGAAGCCAGGCCACCTGGGACATCAACTAGAGGTCTCTGCCAAGCAGGGGCACTGCTGTCTAACAGGACCTGGCACATGTTCCAAACACCTTGGGTCTGGAGATTTCGGAAGAAGGAGATGCGTGGTCTCTGCCAGGCATTCTGTCTTAGGAGGACGGAAGCCTTTAAAGGCTTAGGAAGCCAAAAAGTTTTTCTGGATGTCTAACATTGTGTCTCCTGGAGATGGAGGACAATCCATTCTGCTCCTTTTTCAGGCATCTTTTACAAATCTGAAGGTGGTCATGTTTCCCCTTTCCTCTTCCAAGCAGACTAAACAAATGCAGTTCTTTCAACCTTTACTCACAGGTCATGGTTACTAAGCTGCTGATCACCTCCCATTGCCTCCAGTAGGTGTAAGCCCTTCCTGAACTGCATTGCTCAAAACTGGATATATCCAGAAAGTATGAGGCTTTCCTAATGCTGCATAAAGTGGAATGACTGCAGCATGCATAGTGCTCACAGCACTCTTGTTTATATAGCCTAGTAGAGATTGTTTGTTATTCTTCACATCTGTGTGTTGTCAAGTCACTCCGTAATGACACCCGTCACCACAATGACACCCATGTCCTCTTCCGAAGGCCTTGCTACCCCCTGGTATATGCATACAGCAAATTATCCTGCTGTGTCCTGACCTTCTGAATTCCATCCTGTTGATATCCATTTCACCAATGTCGCAATCTGCTTGAACCCCCATCCTGATCTCCAAAGTGCCTGCAGCCACCCATGCTGGCCAGCCACCGGCAGCAAATGGCATACGCCTCTTTGATACCCAGGCTGATCATGCAAGTAGCTCACAGCATTAGAGGGAGGGCTCTGGCTCTTCCTCATCTCCTTGCCCAGATTCATGTCGGCTATTACTTCTCCCCTTGCTGTCATGGTCAGCCTTACAAACAGGGTGTCTGCTCCAGGGCCCTCGTCGGCGCTGACCCTGGCAGGTCAGCGGTCCCGTGGCTCCATCTCCACTCCTTTAAGAGCAGGTACTGCCCCTCTGCCTTTTTTCCCTAGTCATCTGGAACCTCACCCCTTCTTTGTAAGACAACTCCTACCTCATTTGGGACCATTTCAGCCAGGATTTCAGCAGAGCCAGATAATCCAAAAGGGAGGGATTTATCTGAGGTCACTGGAGAAAGGACAAGGGAAGCGGTTATCTCTGTCCCAGCCAGGGGCACTTGGCTCGGACGTGTCTGCCCGGCTCAGGGAGCCCGCAGGTGCAAGCCCAGCACCTCTCACGGCACGAGGAGGGTACGTGAGACTGTAGACGGCATCCCGCAGCATCTGGCCTGTTTACGTAGCAGGGAGCTTTTGTTAACATCAGGAGGTTGGCCAAGGAAGGGAAATTTTACAATTGCACCACACAGCTCTGTTGACTCAAAAGGAAGAGTGAGCTTCAAAGCGAAGCAGGCTCCACGTAGCCAGGCTCACGTAGTCCGGCCAGCTGCACAATGAGGCGTTTCAGCGGAGGGCCGGGAGGCTGCTGGACGGATGCGCGACATTCACACGGGGCAGATAGCGGCTCTCGCTAGGCAGCTGGCACACGGGCAGCTCCCGGGAGCCAGAGAGCACCCTGGGAAAGGGGCAGGCGGAGGGGGAAACAAAGGCTGCCGGTGACTGCGGGGAGGCTGCGGGTGCAACGCTGACATCCTCTCCGTCAGGCAGGAGCTGGCAGCTGCCTCTGGGTACCAGGGAAGGGACAGGGGATGAATGGGCCACCGAGTTCCCAGGCCCCTCGGGGGATGCAACAGCAGTGGCACGGAGTGAGGTTCTGCGCATCAGTGAAGGGGGCTGCCACAGCATTGTCCCCCTCCACCCCAACCGCACTGCTTCCCATTTCTTTTCCCAGACAGGAGCGACGCAACACTTTGGTGAAGCCTTTTGCTTTGTCCTTACCTTTAGCCATGAAGGAATTCATTCTTTGCCCTGCTTTTTGGTCCAGCAGTTTTCCCAGCCAGGCAGTGAGAGAGGCAGGCGGAGAGTGCACGACAAGCACCTCTCGCTCGCTTCTCCCCTGCCCGCCGCAGAGCCCTGCACACCATTAATTACAGGGAACGGAAATGCCCTGTGCCCAATATCCGGTGGGGCTGAGTGATGACAGCCCGCTAATCATTTCCAGAATTTGTGATTGGAATTAAAGGGCCGTGTTCTCCTTTGGCAAGTGTGGGCAAGGCAGCTGGGGGAAGGGAACGGCGCCGGTTCGGGAAGGAAAGAGATGAAGCTGCGCAGAGCACTGCAGCGCTGCTGGAGCGACTCAAGCACTGGCCAGCTGACAGGTGATTTATGAGCCTATGGGACAGTCATAGATGTCCTGTGGGACGTCTCATGATAGCAAGCAGTTACAGCTTTGCCGGATGACAACCTTCCTCCACGCCCATCACACGCAGCTCCTCATCTTCTAGCATCCTCGTGGTTGCTCCCCACCTTCTTGCACTCCCGGGAGAGAGTAGGTCCTGCCCCCACTCTGCCGGCCCTGTCAGGCGATAAATGCTGCCTGCTCGCCTGCTTTCCCAACAAGCGCCTGCATGCTCCCTCCCTTCTCACCCACTTGTGCCTGGGAGAGGCTTCCCACACGCCTCCTCCAAACCACTTTCTCCACCATGGTGCTGGAGAGTGTAGGGAGCCTGGCCGTTGGCTTCATCCCAGCAGCGGACTTGCCCCACTGGCTCCCCCGGTGCTCCCCAGCTGGCTGGTGGCCAGGGCTGCTGCTTGGCTGCCTGCTCTGGGAGATGCACAGCCTTGGGAAGGAGCCATCTTTCCTAGATTTGCGGCTCAGAGGGACCCAGCAGCACCCCAGGGTGCTCGCACGAGGAGTGCTCAGTCAAAAATGTCCCCATCAGCTCCTGCACGCCAGACACAAGGTGTGGCCCAGGGGTGCAGGACACCAAAGGCAGCAAAGCCGTTTATCCATGTCACCAAGAGACAAGCACTCCAGAAGAGCAGCAAGCCTGTGCTCGCTGACCTGGCTCGTTGGCCTAAAGCCTCTCATCCAAAAGCAGCCCTGGGAGGGCCTCCGAGATGCTGCCCTTTCAGATCAGAACTGTTCTCTCCTGGCAAGGCCCTCCATTTCCCCCCACCACATGGCCCTTTTAGGGGCTTCTCACATCTTTGCCTGAAGCTACAGGTCTGGGCTATAAGGCAAGGAAGACCCTCGTGGTCTTCCCACACATCTCCACCCTGGGCCCCAGCTGTGAAGCTCTTCTGAAGGGAGGCTGAGGGCAAAGTCCCATGGAGATGAGCTGGAGAGAGCCGTGGAAAGGGAAGCCAGTGAGAGGGTGGGATGCCCAGAGGGCTGCGAAGAAGCATTTAAGTAATTGTGTCAGAGGAAGAAGAGGCCAGGCTGTGGAGTGGAAATTAATGAGCAGTCCCCAGGGCATGTGCAGGATGGACTGGCAGCCTCGGGAGCCTCCTGCAGCTGGGCGGCCAATTCCTGCAAGGACATCATATGCCATACCCTTGTGTCAGTGCCTCTCATGGAGCTCTGGCAGCGAGCCCATATGTTTTTGGGATGAGCCTCACCGTCTGACTTCCAGATAAGGATTTTACAGAGATTACTTGCTCCCAATTTAAAACCACTGCAGATGTGACGTGTTTCCAAGCTTCAGGTGGCCAATTTTTCTTGACTGCTGCGGGATACCCCTTAGCAGAGGTTTTCAGTGTGGGAAGCTCCTTCCCGGGCTAGCCTGCCAGACGCAGGGTTTGACAGCCTTCTGCAGAGCCCGTCAGCCCCAGCGGGGCGAGGAGGATGTTCGCAGAGAGCCTGGGATGAAATCACAGTCTGGGAGGTCTCTTACTCTTCTTTGCAGTCTCAGAGCTGAGCTCAGTGCCCGGCTAGGATCCACTTTACGAGCCGTCACTGTTTGATGTGAAATCTCCATCCTGAGCCCAGGGCTTGAGATAGATACAATTAACAGATTTGATGAAATACCCGAGATAAAAGGTGTCTGTTGGATGCCGGGCCAAGCCCTGCCCTGGATCATGCCAACACACACATTTTGGAGAGCAAACATGCAATCGGGAGTGGGAATTAATTACCTGGACTCGTTTATCACCGCTCTCCCTCCCTGCCTCTCACGGAGGCTCACACCCCGTCTCAGTGCCAGGCTGCACGTACGGTAGGTAGCAAGGCTCTGACTAAGGCTTGCCGATGGATCCCAGGCAGCGCGCTCCCTTCTCCACACCCCGCCAGGCTGGGTGCTCACTCCCGAGCCTGGCAGGCAGGGCAGAACCATGGGGCAAGCCAGGAGGGAGGGGGGCAGCTGCCTACTCGTGCCTCTCACCTGCGCCCAGGCTACCCGCTCCAAGCTGGTGCCAGCTCCTTGCAGGTGACCACCACGGATGCAGCTCGCTGGCTAATGAGGCTGAGCAGAGCCGGGGGATGCCAGGGTGCTGGGACAGGGCTGGTTAGATTCCAGGAGCAGGACATGACAGCTGCGGAGGGCCTGGGGGACGATGGGGTATTGGAGGGTGATGCAGAAGAGAGAGGACCTAGATTGACCCTTCTCAGATGGAAAGTGAAGCAAGGAAGGACCCCAGGGACTGAGCTGTGGTGTCCCATGCCGGGTGTTGGGACAGGCCTGCAGTCGCATCCTGAGGGACAGGGACGCTTGGAAGTCGGGGCAGGTTCACTCTGCTCCTACTACCAGTGCCACGCTGAGGGAAGCATCCTCCTTCCAAAGCCTTTTGTCCCACTTCAGTGCATCCCTGCCTACACGCACAGCAGATCTGGCACCCAGGGACTGCGGCGGCGGAGGTGGTGAGGGGTGGGGGGACCAGCCCAGACCTCCCGGGATGCAGGGTACCTCCCCCGGGCTAGCCCCATCTCCCGGGCCCTCCCCTGGCTCCTGATGGGCTGCATCTCCCATCACCCCACAGTCGCCTCTTCCACCATTGGCCACCAAGAGCTGAGTCCATCGGTGTTGTTCGGATAAGCCCGTCCCAGGCTGTTAGATCTGGGGATGCTACTGAGGAGCTGGAAACAAAGAAAAACCCGTACCACTGCCCAAAGGTCCCCCACATGCTCTGAGGGATATTTAAAGACAAAATCCCTCCGGCTTGTGAGTGAGATGCAGACACCTTCTGCAGCTGGTTTAGCAGACGGCACCCTGTGTTCACCAGTGCCTCCCAACGCCCTGCCGAGGGGTCCGTCAGTACCAAAGCAAAGAGGAGGTGGTTCAGCGCTGATGTCTTCCGGCTAAATAGCCCCACAGCTTTCCCAAACACCTCACGCCCTGCATTTCCCGGCGCTGCTGGAACTGCAGCTCGCAGAAGAAAAGGGCTCGGATCTCAAGAACTTGAACAGTGTTAAAATCCTGGGAGATGAAAGACCAGGCTCGGGTGTAAAATACTTCAAGCTTGTACCAGCCCAGGGAGAGCAGCCGGTGGGAGGACAGGGAGCATGTTCCAAGGGAGGGCACAAGGCAAGGTCTGCGCACACAGAGCAATTCCCATGTGCAGTGAGCTCTAGGAGCAGTGGCAGGGAAGGGATTCAAACATGAGTCAGATGGGTGCTTACTTGGAGGAGGGAAACGGTCTGGAGAACAAGAACCAGGAGTCCAGCAGAGAGAAGGGCCACAACCTCCTCCCCTGAAATGCTGCTCTGGCCTCCTTGTACCCCAGGCTCCTGCAAGAGGGACCAGCAGCAGGCACCCTGGGGGAAGGGACTCGCTCTACCTGCCCAGATTCCATCAATGGGAATGGGGGCCTTCACAGACTCACAGAGTGGTAGGGGTTGGAAGGGACCTGTAGAGCTCATCTAGTGCACCCCTCCTGCCAGAGCAGGATCCCCGAGAGTAGATCACACTGGCTAGTAAAGCACAGCAGCAGCCCCGGCACTCGCCTCGTGAACATGTCCTAAAACAGCCTGCCCACCCCATGCCCCTGCCCTCAGCACGACCACAGCAGGCAGCCCGGCCGGTGTGTGATACAGGGAGTGGAAGCAAGGCACAAGGACTGAGACGAGCTGGTGAGCTGCCCAGTGCCAAAATTCCCCTTCTCCCCTCTCCAAGCAAGAATTTACAGCACATTTCTTGACCCCGTTGGTACCTCCCTCAAACACGTGGCAGGGTACCGATGGAGCGGACGGGCTCTTGGGCTCACAGGATGTGTGTTCCAGAGAGCACGTGCTGTCCTTGCAAACGGCACAGCGTGCTGCGAAGGACCCTCTACCAGTCCCGAAGGATGTGCCCACCCTAGCATTCAATCCAGCTGGCTTGAGTGCCAAAATCAATGAAGCTCTGGTCCCACAGAATTCAATGTGAGTCATTTACCCCCAGCACGGAGCCTGGACCATGTCCTCGCGGTGACTAACTACTGGCACCGCTAGCTCAGAGGTGCCTATGTTCTATACCTGCATAGCTGCTGTCCTTCCCTAGAGCGATGTCACCCCACACACAGCCAGCCCTTGGGCTCTGCCACGGGTGCCCTGCACAGGTCCTGACCCTTTGCACTGCCTCGTCACCTGCCCTTGCCTGGGTGCCCCAGTTCCCCTTTCCCCAGTGCTGCAGCCAGTCCGTGGGGACACAGACACTGTCCCAAGACAAAGACGATGGCAGAAGCCCTCGTATCGCAGCCCACAAGCACTGACACCGAGTTGGTTGCCACGCTCGGTTCGTGACCCATAGCGCCTGTCCCTTCTGGGTCCCTGGCATTTTCTTTTTCCTGTCCAGGTGGGCTACCCCAGGCGTTGGATATTTAAAGAGACACCCTCCCAGTCAGTACAAGGTTTCCTTGGCCATCCCAGTCCCACACAATCAGTGCACAGGGTGTATTTGTGTTCTGGCCCCAGATCGTGAGCAGGATGAGCAGAGAACTCATCTCCAGGGTTTGCATGGTGGTTTCACCCTCCTTGGTTAGTGGGAAATAATATTCCATCGGAAAAGTGAAGGAATATGTACCCCTGGGTCTCCTGTGAGCAACCCTAGAGACTGACCAGACTGGAGGGGAGAGACACGGGGGACCCCCACAGCTCTTCCCACAGAGAAGCAGCGGATCCACCACTCCCAAAAGCCCCCTCTTTCCCCCCTGCTTCCCCATTGCCCCACCAGTGCCCCCCAGCTCCCTCCTGCCGGGTGACTCCAGCTGCGCGTGCCATACAATTCCATCATTTCCTGAGATCCAGCACCGCGCAGGATGACCAGGAGCAGAGAAGAGTGGGAGCTCTGACACCGCATCCAACAGCACAACAGCATGTCGGGCAAGGGAAGGGAGAAAAAAAAAAAAA
>NW_010234828.1:0-7137 GCF_000690775.1 Eurypyga helias
GGGAGGGAGGTGGGTGGGGTAAGGGCATACAAATTCAGGAATTGAAGGGGTACATTCACAAAATAAAAAGGTGCATCACCACTATCTGTGAACTAAACTATGATAACTAGCTGGAGGTAAGAGTTTAAGGCTATTCTCTGTGCTAAGGGGGAAACTGGGAGAGTCTGGAGGTGAAAATTGCAAGCTGTCTAAATGCTTGATAATATGGCTATGCTTTTAAATTGCTGCAAGTAAGGTGCCTTTTTGTCCGAGCAAGCATGAAACATTAAAGGAGATATTTTGCAAATGTTTAAATGTATGCTTTTGTTCATATGTTATTGGCTAATTAAAATTTTTAAAATTTTGAATAAAATTAGTCGTTGTGAACGATCTACGCAATTAACTCTTTGCCACCGATCATATAATCATAACTAAAAGCAGTAAAGGAAACGTGAAGAATTCAGTAGTTTCAGTAGTAAAACTGAGGAGGGAATCTTCTGAAATTCCCTAATATTTCTGATGCGAGAACAGAGGCAAGGAATTTATTTTAAGGAATAGCTTTTGGAAAAATATCCCTGCTAGTTGAACGATCTACGCAATTAACTCTTTGCCACCGATCATATAATCATAACTAAAAGCAGTAAAGGAAACGTGAAGAATTCAGTAGTTTCAGTAGTAAAACTGAGGAGGGAATCTTCTGAAATTCCCTAATATTTCTGATGCGAGAACAGAGGCAAGGAATTTATTTTAAGGAATAGCTTTTGGAAAAATATCCCTGCTAGTAATTTCTTTTTTTTTTTTTTTCATGGACTACCCAAAAGAGGGAAAAACTTTGGGAAGACAAAAAAGTAGAATTGCAACTCACTGCTAAAGGCGTTAATACGACGCTAATGAACCGTAGCCTTTCCAATGCATTGCTGGCAGCGTTACCACCCATCTGTGCCGAGTGGGATGTGCAAGTAGAAGTCAGGGCTGAAAACCTTCCGCCTGTTTTTGGAAAGTAAGTGCGCACACGCTGAAGTTAGTCAGCGTATTCATGCCGTCTTCAGCAGTCCGGGTGATGTTGTAACTACTATATTTCTGCTGTCTCATATCTCCCACCGCCATGTGCCAGCTGATAGGGGAGCTGTGACATACCACACCCCAGCGGGCGGGAAGGGGGTCACATGGACTGGTCTCATCCAGAGCACTTTAAAAAAAACTGATAAGCTCTATCTCGTTTAACTTGGCCTTTGGAAGACGCTTGTGGAAATTTCTGTAAAGGAGGTGACATCAGTTGTTGTCACAGCTGCTGTGTAAGTCTGCAAGACTGGGTCTGCTCAGTATCTGGCCAGGGTGCATATGTGCGTGCAAGGAAGTATTGCTAATAGATTGCATTTAAATCAAAACAGTTTGCATGAAGTTGGCGAGGAGATTCAATCGCACCAGACTAGGGGCATTATCATCGAGACTTGAGGCAGTGATGGAGTACGTAAACTTAATAAAGCAGAAAGACGACCAGCTTTGGAGGGCTGATGTTACATTTGAAACAAACCTTCTCCTGGGGGAATTCCAAGTGTTAGCATGTGGGACATACTCCAGCTGCTAGCTGCTCAGACTTAAAATAAACCAGGCAAAATCTCATACTTGGGCTCTACCAACTGAGGCGAGCTGCTGTTGAAAACTTTTCATCTCCCTTTTTCTGCCAGTTGGGTCAGAATGACAACAACTATTTTTGAAAGAGCATTTAAAATTTACTGCTTGTGCTTCTCTGAAGGGACATGTTTCTCAACATAGTTATAAATTTAGCAAGGCATCTGGTTTGTGCAGGTTGAAAAACTGTCCCAGGAAGGCTGGAATTCAAAAAGGGTTAGCAGGAATATTTCTACCTTGTGTGACAATGACATTGCTACCAATACTACTGCTTTCCTAATCTAGGTACTTTTGAAATCACATCATGACTTCATTAAGACAGAACTATTCTCCTTACTAAGTTGAACTGGGGAGACCCTTTTTCTTAAAGAGAAACACATGTGGCTTAAGGTAGTTTCCTCCCCCTGCCCCTCCTCCCCACAACACATTGCAGAGGAAATAATTTAATGTACCTGTAGAAGACACCATAGCAGAATTTCAGGAAAAAAGATGGCTGGGAGTTGCATGGTGGTTTGACAACTAGAATATGAATGACTTTGAGGAGGTCTGAAAATAGACTACAGTACTGTTTGCTTTGTTCTGTGGTTTGAGATTGACTTAATTTATTTAAAAAATATTTATTTAATTTTATTTTAATAACCTTCTGACTATAATTTATCTCTAAGGTACCGAGATGCTTGGGATTGATGGGAAACAAGCAACTTAATGCAATCTATGCAAATAATGCCTAAATTTTTTAACATTATCCCATATGAAATTTCATTCATCAAGACAGTTTTTCTGTGATAAAACCTGTTCAGCAATGTAGTACACAACATTTAGGAATCTAATGCTCTTATTACTGTCAAAGCACAAATATCAAGCTATACCAGTCAGCTTGAAAAGTGTACAAGTGACTGGCAGCCTACCTTCCTGCTGCTTCTCTTTTTCCTTTAGACACAGACACACAAATTCTTGTTCAAACCAACAAGATCACCCAGAATATATTTGTCAGAGTGAGCTCTGCCAGGCTATGGTTAATCACCATAATACAGTGCTAGGGATATCTTCTGGAGGTATCCTGAACACTGTGGCAGAAGTATTTGTCACTCAAACTATTTATAATTCTAGGAGTTTGGAGGGCAGGTTTTGGGGTTTTTTTATATGAAACGGCAACTCTTTCTTTGTATGAAAGAAATGGGCTATGTCTGTATAGACACGTTGGGGAGATCTGGAGTGTGCTGTTTTTGGGAAGTGCTGTGCTTGCACCCAGGATGCACTGCAGCTCACCCGATTAGCCTTTCTGTCTCAGGGATGACTTTGTAGCTCCATGGCAGTCAGCCCCTTGTCTGCTGGGCCTCTCGTTTCTATGGGCTATTAGAAGAGGTCAGTGCAGGGTAACCCAAGAAATTGGAAGCTGTTGTCCATGTAGCACCTCCATCAGAAAAATTTTAAGGGCTTCTAAATTGGAAAAAAACTATGAGCCTCAGCTTTAGTGTGAACCACAATTTTAATTTTTTTTTTTTTGATGGTGTGCAAAACCATACTAAGGCCAGGCAACCTTTGAGAAATAAGGCTGATAACCATCACAGATTTTTCTTATTTTTCTAACCAACTCAAGAAAATTAGATTTGAGGACTTTTTTGACAAGAGTTTACATGCAGTTCATCCTTCCCTCCTATTCCTTGGTATGTATATTGAATTCTTGACTCTCTTTCTGGGAATCGCAGGCAATGTATAGACATAACGCCTTGAGCAGGCACGCGAGGAATGTTATGAGGGAAGCAGGCTTCCCGTTTTCCTGGTCACTCAGAAGATTTATGTGCCAGTATAGCAAGAATGAATGATGAGCTGTTGTTCGTTGACAGAAACCTTATGGGTATGTCTGTGCATAAAAGGTTTTGGAAGTTGATAACCTTTGTGCTTCAAATTTTGTTTTGAATAGGTAGACAAGGAGAAAGCAGTTATTGGTAATGTAAAACTGGATGGTCAAACTGAAGTGTGTTAGCCAAGCTATGGCAGTAAAGCTGAAAATCTGATCTATTTATACAGTTGGAAATAGAGTTGGGGTATTTTCATTATTTTGGCACACAGTATTGGCTTTTATAGAGTCAGGAGATGTTCCTGCCTAGAATTTCAGCCTCTTCTATTTTTTAGGTCTCCCTGAGGTGATGTGATGTATTGCAGTTTTTCGTCTGAGCACGGGCCAGGTATAAATGGAGGGGCAGATTTCGAGCTCTGAAACTGTGAAGTCTCTAGGTCACTCTACACTTGCCTGGAGACAAGGCACGTTAAAGTAGTTTTTTGCCATTCAAGAGCAAGATAAAATGTCCATAGGCAGGGCCACTATTGCTACTATATGTTATTCACTTCAACACCTTTCTCATATCATATCAAGTTAATGACAATTTTGTGCATCTGGTATACATCCAGAACCCCTGTTGTAAAGTCAGCGTTGTGTGAGATATCCCGGTTTGCATTAGTAAATTCTATAGTATGCTATATTATTGTGACAGGTATCATAAGGCTATGTAAACAGAAACATACTCTTAAGATTTTTTTTTTCTCTAAAGGACACTAAATAAAGGTTAAATATTGAACTTTGGATTTTAAGATATATTAACCCTGTCCCCCAACCTCTGTATCCTAAATAGTAAATTCTTGGAAACCTAAAAGATAAAAACCTGACATTTTTTGCCTTTATACACCTAAAATGTAGCCATCTTTAACAGAAGCCTAAGTATTATGTCTACTAGAACCACATTAATTCCAGAAGAAACCTCTGTCTTCTCTGGTATTTATCATTTTGTAATATCTGCTTTCCTAAAAATTTTGGTTGTCTCCAGTGTTCCAGCAGCTCACTATTATAAGCGCTTGAGGCTGATTTAAAATTTCACCGTGCATTTTTGCAGAAAGAACTCAAGCCAGGACTTAAGGGCTTAGGTCCTATTCTGAAGTTACCCATGTGCAAAAACATTTTTCTGAAACATATGGGAAAGAACTGGGTGCTCTTATGCACGTGCCTGGAAGATAATTGGAAATCACTGTGATCTTTTTTTCAAAATCAAGAACCATAAAAAAAACCCCTTCTGCAATGACATGAAGCTTGCACATTTTTTTTTTTAAAGCCATTAACTTAGTGTTTTTATGTGCACCAATGATATGGTGGCTGGAATGGCATTTGGAAGCGCTCCTTCACAATGGTCTCTTCACCATCCTTGTGTCTGTGTTGGCTGTAGTGGAGACAGATCATTATTTATCCCTGCGTCGTCGTATAGCAACCCCTGGAAGTGGGAGGCATAGCTGCATACGTTGCTTAGCATTGGCAGCCAGGTCAGATAGAGGCAGCAGTGGGGAGAGCCTCACGTATGTCGTGCAAAGCCATGGACAGTGCCTTTGCCTGGTGAGTTGGGATCTGAGGGAGCGAGAAGGCAGAGGGAGCGCCCAGAACGGCCCCGTTCTCCCGCGTGGTGCAACCGGGGGAGAAGGAAGGGGACAGAATTGCTCTCTTGGGAGCTCTGTCTTTCCTAGGTGTGGGCCTGTGCCTAAATGATTTCATTCAGCCCTGAACTTGTAATGGAAAATCTTGCATGATTACAGCTTAATATACCATAGTCTGTATTTATGGCTGAGTTGGCTTGAGTTAACAGTACATCTAGAGATACACTGCTTGCAAAACATGCACCACTAGCCAAAGCATGCCTTTTATCAAGATGGGTTAGGAATATCCAGTGCTTCCCTACAGGCATGTTGCTACCTGTAGCTGAATTTAATAATACTAGATTATTGTAGTGCGGTTTACACTGGCTTTTTTCTTCATTCTTTTGAATCTATTTATTTACTTAATTTTCCTAGCATCAAAAAAAGAAAAAAACTCTCATGAATACTTGCGAAAGCAGGGTCAGATGGTGAGACTGTTTTGAAAGAAGATGTTTAGGTTCTTATGATGATGCTCAAAAGAGCCTGTGGGCTCAGCTATGCTACACGGCAAAGTACACTACAGAGATCCCTCAGCTAATGCCGTGATCGGAAGCTCTGTTAGTGTTGTGTTCTCCCTGGGCTAATTAACAGGGGTGCCTCTCAGCATACCTAATTAGCTCCATTCCTGCAGCATCCTCAGGGGCAGGGCTAATTAGCGTGGGTGCTTTGCTATACAGACACGGCTATATTGCCGCTGGGATCTAAGGTAGCATCTGTGCATGGCATTGCAATGTACCACGTAGACAAGCCAGTTTCCTCAGAGCTACCTCAGGATCCCTAACAACCTTTTGCTGTGTAGACTTGCCCAGTGCATTAATGAGACCCCAAAAGCTTATGCAGGGAGAAGAATAGCAACTCGGGATGTGAGCCAGAGGGTAACAATTTGGGAGACAGATGTTTTCGGGTGAGTCCCACATTCATTTGCATTTACTTTACCTCTGCATCTACTTGCTACCTTTGGATTAAAGACAGGATTAAAAGTAAGCACCAGCTATGGTGAGGCAAAAAAAATAGGCCTGTATTGAGGTGTACAAAGTCTGAACCTGCTACCTTGCAGCTTGCTGGTGTTTAGTTTTAGATTCTCAACTAAACTTACAAAAGAATAGTAATGAACAAATGAACTGAAGCATTTTAAAAATATATTTTCCCATTGCTGTGGTGAAATAATAATGGTACTGAAGTATCCTTTATGGCTTTCCAGACCCTGCTCTCTCTGATCTTGAAGTGCTTTGCAAGCATGAGTAAGCACAGCTTCACATGAGGCCTGTGATGAGGCCATACGACGATTCCCATAGTACGAGTGGTGAATCTTGAGATGCAAAGACCAACCAAAAGTAACTTTCATTTATCAGAAAGAAAACATCCTCTTTGGTTCAATTTATTCTTGCACCGTGCTCCTCAGAGTTTTCTTGTGCTGACATTTTTCTTATCGGCAGTATTTTTAACTCACTGATATCAGGTGATTGCAGATTCAGTTTAGTTGAGCTGACCTGAAAATGTTGCACTGCACTGTACAAGAGCTGCAGAAAGGTGGCTTATTATTCACAAAGGGGCTGTACACTGCAGAGAGCTGATAAACAAAAGATCCACTGTTTGTCTTCTGCTTAGAGTATCAGTAGCAACAGGCTCCACTGATACCTTCCCTGTTAGCTCAGCCTTGCACAGAAAAACAGTGCCATTTGTGGTTGCAAATTCCAGCCTCTGCATGGAGTCCTCAGGGGCTCGGCACCTCCCAGGAGCTCAGTGGGAAGCTCTTCCTGACAAGTGGAAAAGATCTGTCAGAGACAGCCTAATACACCTCTTAATCTTGCTTCACTTTATTCTCATCATTCTAATAACCTCAAAGATACATAACATAGAGCCATCCAATTTTCTCTCCTTCCCACAAGGAAAGCCTGTGGCTACAGCTGCATCGTATCTGAACTGATCTTGGGAGTGGTCTGAAGTCTGCAGTGCTCATCATGTCTTCACTGCACTGAGTTCAGGTTGCCTACGAGTTCTGTGTCCTCTGGCAAGTGATGGTAATGCCATTTATGAAAGACCCTTTCTTTATAGAATCATAGAATG
>NW_010234829.1:0-10540 GCF_000690775.1 Eurypyga helias
AGCCCAGGATACAGTTGGCTTTCAATGATGGATGTCCTTACCCAGTTCACGTATACAGAAATTGGCCCTCAACATGTACAAGCTAGACATGGGAGAGAATTCTCACTGTGGAAAAGAGAACATCTTCCAGTAGGCAAAATACACAGTTCTCGTCAAAATGGGGCTGATGAAGTTTAGGGGAAGTTTGGGGTTTGAGTGGTTTTGGTTTTGTAATAGTGGGCACTAGGCTTGAGCGCCAAGAGGTGCCTCCAAATCCTGGCTAGAATCAAACAATCGAGGGGGTAGTCAGGGCAAAGTAAATGTTACTGAGGATTTTAATGGGCCCTTGCTGAGCTGACAGCATTAGCTTTTGTGGCCTGGGCTTTGGAATACAGCATCCAGTAACATTAACCACCTGTAATCATGGTGGGAAGTTCCTGAAAAAGCAGTGCTTTAAGAAAAAGCACCGTTCCATCAAAATGTAAATTTTTGAAGGGCGAATGGTGTTTTGGTGACAGGAGGAAGTACTTGGGGCATGGTGAAAGGTTTTGTTGTGCTGTCATTTAAGAAAAGCAGCTCTTTCATTTTTAAAGGAATTGCATCTCGATTATTTTTAAAAATAAAAATCAGAACCAAATGTTTTTCATTTAATTTCTTAAAATCACAGAATGGTTTGGGTGGAAAGGGTCCTCAAAGTTGACAGTTAGATTTGCTTTTTGGCTCAGTTGGTGGTGGCCTCAATAGGTCTGTTGCTGATCGGGGGAGGAAGAGCCCTCACGGGTGTGTTTTATGGGACACAGGAGTATGTGGAAAGCCCTGTCTCGACCCTTGCTTTGAGACCTGGCCCAGTAAAGGCTGTCATTATCCCTTCTTTCATTGAGCACATTCATTCAGTCTTAATCCTTTTTCCAAGGGTTGATCCAATGGAGAATTGGCTTAGCTTTGTTTACTCATAGTTAAAGAGGGATAACTTCTGGATAGACATCTGTTGACCAGCAGTTCAGCTGGAATTCTGTTCCGAGGTCTGTCATCGATGCACTTTTTTGAGTTTTTTGAGAGCAGATGCTTTTGGTACCTGTTGATGCAAACAACGAACCCTTTTCTGATGCTACGGACCCTTACTAACCTGTGATAGCCAAGCGTTGTGGGGTCATTGCCAAGCCTTCGTCCTGCTAGAGTGGCATCACATAACATCATGCAGGGGAGCGGTTTTGCCATGCTTTCACACATCTTCATCCTTTGTTTTGTGTTGATTCTTCCCTGTCCGAGTGAAATATCACTGCCCGGAGAGTGGGAGGAAGTGGAGAGAGGGGCAAAGGCTTTTCCAGTTCTGCCAGCGGAAGAAAGGGGCTTCTCCCGGGGAACACAAGCAGCTTGGTGTAGTGGCAATAGGAAAGCCCATTGCTCATAGACATCATTCAAGGTCTGTAGTGCTGAGTAACATATTTAACCCTAAGTGAGACGATAAATGAGTGGGGTTTCGGTGTTGTTACTCAACCTTCATTAAGCTGAGCGTTTCTGTTTGTAGCTTTGTTTAGAGTTAGAAAATCTCCTCTTTGGATGAGTCCATTCTCTGAGTCACATCCCGATTACTTTGTTCTTGAAACACTTGGGGTGCTGATCTTCCTTAAAAAAAAAGTCCTGCTTTGGATAAGTTGTGGTATTATTCGGGAAAAGGAGAACTCCTGTCTGTATCTGCCTTTTACAGGGAATATATCTGCCTTTTCCTCACCACAAAAATCTTGAGGTTCCTTCTTTCGTTGCAGTATGGGGATTTCTCCATTTTCAGAGTCTGATTAATGCCGGGATTCAGGCCTAGCGCTGCCATTGTCACAAGGGCTGTGCTGCAGCGAAGTTGAGGGTCCGGTATAACTGGGCCTTTACTTTTGGATGGGTTATAATTCAAGGTATTGCATTACAGAGTACACGTGCAGGGGAGCGGTGTGCAGTTAATGTTTTTGGTAGCCAGCTACAGCGCTACCTCTGTCCCCCTTCTTTATTTTAGGTTTTGGGAATGACTGGGGAATACTAAACAAGGCAGGAGGCTTCATTTCAGATCAGTTGAAACACTGAGGCTTGTGGAGGCTCCTTCACTGCGCTTCATTTTTTTGTAGCAAAAGTGATTTGACTTACTGTTTGTGATGATGAGGTGTTTAAAGAAAGCAATTAATTAAATCACTGGTTTGGGGAAGTTTCCACCATCTAAGACTCCATCATTACACTGCACAGAAGAAAGAAAAAAGGGTAGCAAGGCGTGAGGCAAAAAAATCCAGAACAAGCCAGGGATATTCTAACAGAATCACAGAGGCCAAGATATTGATAAATAATGTGCTTAAACTTGGTTTGCTCCTTTGCTGACGCTCACCCTAAATTGGCAATCCTATTTAATTTTGAGGACAAGGACGTTCAGACTATTTCCCCCTTGTCGCTGTCCTCCAGAGCTGTGCAGTGAAACCCAACACCTTTCACTTATTTCCCTAGATACTCTAATCTCTCCCTGCTCTACCAGTATCTTTGAGCTGTTCTTCCCTTTGTATCCACAGCAACATGAATCCCTGCTGGAATTATTTGCTTCTAAAAGGCAGGTGCACTTGTTTAACATTGCGTTAGCTCAGGATCTTAACTTGAAGACTTCCCCACCAAATGGGCACCCCTGCTTTTGCCTGTTAGGCACTGGTACGTGTGTCAGGAGCAGGTAAGATGGTCGCTCCAAGAGGCACTACCTGTTTCTTGGGGCCTTCATTGGCTTCCCGTTATTAGGCAGTGGTGAGGAATCAACAGCCGTAATAAATAAACCATCCTCTTAGCTGGAAATAATAATGCTACGCAAGGGAAAGGGGAGAACGGTAATGTGCGGGACAAAATCCTCAAAGATATGACTAATTGCATTACTGTATCCTAAGGAGATGCTAATCAACATTTTGATGCCTACCAGATTAATAAATGGGAAACATGACTTCACATTTGGGACATATGGGAATGCCATGGGAGTGCTGAGGTAGAAGTAAATCACTGGTCAGTAAATGGTGCTGAGGGAAAGGCCTGAATTGAAGCCTCGCGCTCAGTGGGGAAGGGTGAACAAATACCCTATGTCTGGGGATGTACTGGCTGGCTGCCTACAGACTGAGCAGGGGTAGAGCATCTGCAGAAGGAAGTAGTATGTGACCAGATCAATAATGTGCATCACAGTGTAGTCACGCAACAGGGACATATTAGCGCTGTCTGGGACCTTCATTCTCCTGTTCTTCTGATGGTTGCTGGCCACATTTTCACCCCAGATATCATTAATGCAATTTAAACTTCACGTTACTGTAACACCTGGATTTGGAGACGCATTGGCAAGAGGCCACGTAGCACGGACAAAGGTGATTTTGGCCCTAAGCTGGGGAGAAACCTCACTGCTGTGAGGACATAGGATGCACAGGATATTTATGTACTGGTGTAGCTGTTCCCCTCCTTGATTACATGTCAGCTACGTGCTGAGGAGTTGCCATTCACGTGTGTAAGTAGCTGTGGTTGTTCGCCTTTCCCCCCTCAGGGAGTGCAGATGGCATCCTGTACGCTTTCGATTCAGCTGGACCTATCGGGCTAACCCCCATTTACTGAAGGGCACTCTGTTTCCCTCAGCCGGCACAATGCGGCCATAAATGAAGAGCAAATTCTCTTTACACCCACCTCTGCAGCGTGACCTTAATTTAAATGAGAATCAGGCCCATAATCTGTATAAATATATGCACTATGTTACAGGAAGGTTATTTATTCCATTGCGCTTGGCCGGCGTACGCGTGGAGATTTACCGTAGACAATCCATAATCCAGAATTAAACTATTAATATGCATTTTGAGAGGGGCAGCCATAACCTTGAAATTCCTTGGTTTAAGTATGACCTTTCACTTTGTTTGAATATATTTTTTAAATGTATGAATAACAAATTAATGGTGGTTGGTACAAAACATTCTGATTCCTTTGTACCATTTGCATCAATCCATACTTAACTTACAGAAAGCCAGGAAGATTAGAAGGCTTAATCACTCATAATATTTGTTTTTAAATGTCAGATCCCACTGAGTTCAGCACACTGCCAGTCTTGTCTTCCACCATGCTCTTCCGTCAATGAAACTATGGGGAAAGTGTTCTTTTTGTGCCCAAAGCCACATGCATCATGGCAAAATGCATTGTACCTGGCCTGGGTAAGGGAATTACTGTCTGCATCCTCCTGAATGTGGAACTAGTCTATGCTGTGCCTTGGATGTGCCCTCCCAGTTTCAGCAGACTGTTGCAGGCAGCAGTCAAGGATTCCTTTCTCCCTTCCAGCAGCTTAGGGCAGGTGAGCTGTGCACAGAAGAATGCTGGAGCAAAGATTCGGTTGTCCTATGGTACCTTTTGTACTCATGGAAGATACGTCCTGCCAGAAGGCCTTAGGGCAGAGCTTGTTAGTTACACATAGAGACTAATTACCTCGGGCAGGGTTGAGACAATGTTGTGCTGGACGCTGTACAGCTCCAGCATCCCAGCGATGAGCTGGGAAGCAGAGCTGGAAGCACTGTGCATCACTGTACCACGGAATGGGCTCTCATTGTGCACGCACAGCGGCGCCTCAGCAAACTTGCACTGGCTGAACTGCGACATTCTCTCTTTCTTTGCACAGCCCGCATCTGAAATTCAACAACCTGACCTTGATTTCGATTCACGGCCTTCCAGGAAGAGACCTACCGGCCTCCAGACATGGAAGATTTTTAATTAACAGGTTTGATTTTATATCTGAACGCTTCCATAGCTTCAAAGGAAAATGTAACACTTTGTAATTCGTGTGAACTTGTCCTGAGTCGTGGATAGGTTCTTGGGCAGATAGCCTGCAAGTATTCCAGTCAGTCCACACAGCACACACCCCTGAAATGAGTTGGATGTGATTATTACTGGGGAAATACTGCTAAAGCAGCAGCTTCAGGACAGCAATCCGTTGTGTTACACCAGAGCCCAGGTCTCCGCTTCCCAAGGCTTCTTTAGATTGTTTAGCTCTCCAGGTGAAAGGAATGGCAAGACATGTATGTTTGCTTTTTAAATATTGTTCAGATTTAACTTCCAGGAGTTTTGTTCCTAGTAATGCTGAACAAAAGACCGTGGAAGAATTAACATTAGCAGAATGAGTGGGGATCTCCTCACAGCTGATAGATGTAGAAGAACTGAGCTGCATCAGTTCTGCTGCTTGTGAACTACTTGTGTGGCAGCCCCTGGGTGTGGAGGTCTGGCTCTGGTCCTGGGCAGGGTCCTCTCCCTCTTTTCATTCTGGAATAGCAACTAGGAATCCCCACTGCAGACAGGAACCTGATTGTCCAGATGCGGAGAAGCAGAGAATTAAAATGAATCAGTTATTTTTAATAGCTGGAGAATGAACTTGGTACAATTCATTTCGATTTGTGACTCTATAGAACCCGCACGTTGGTTTGTACCCACCCTCTCACCCAGTAATCAGCCAGGCTCTTTAACTGACAAAACAACTGGCTGTCTGCCTGCTGAATCTTCGCAATGAAACCTCTGCAAAGACAGGAAAGTGGTGTGGTGTGGGTCTGTCTAGAACCACCTCCTCTTGCTTGGAACCCTGCCCGTCGCGGAATTTTGTTATAAGTAGCTACCAGTTTAATTTTTTAATTGTAGAAAGGGCTGTGTTTGAACACAACCTACTAAATCTAGAGGTGCTTGTTCTCTTTTTCCTAAGTATATGGTAGAAAGAGGTCTGATGACAAAATCTCCTTCCCGACGGAAGGTTGCAGTTCCTGGCTGCCTCGCTGGCATTAGCTGTCAAACTTCAAAAGCAGACTGAGTGAAATTGAAGTCTGCAGGGTATGATTTCTGAACGCAGCCCTGTGATCTTGGAGTGTCAGTCTCCTGGGAGCTGTGCCCCTCGGCTATAAAGGTGCTTTTGAAAACCTTCATCTGTCCTTGATGTCCATTTTATTTATAGGTTTCTGCACGATTACAGCTTAGATTTGGCCATGGTTTTCTTCCCTGATTTATTTGCCTCTGGCATTGTGAGTACCAGGGATGCAGAACATCTTGGAAAGCCTGGAGATCCAGTCCTGAAATCCTTCAGCTCACAAAAACAGCTTTATTTGTTTCTGTGGCATCCCGTATGGCAGTTTTGGGAGCTCAGGAGCAACAGTTAATGTGTGGCAATCGGCTCTAGGAGAATGTACATTCTGGCACTGACAGCTAAATACCAACTGTCAGGGCTGTATCTCGCAGTGCTGGCTGCTGCAGTCTCAGCTCCTGCGTAAAGGCATTTGATGCTGGAACAGGAGCCAAGCCCCTTCTATTTCATCCCGTTACATTTAGACCTGGGGAAGTGGAGTGGTTTTCATTGCTCAGTATCAGTGGACAGTAAAGCTCTTGAGCCTCCGAGTGGCTGTATTGGGTAGATGGAGTATTTTTCCCGCAGTGGCTTCAGACCAGGGGCTGGTGAAGCCCAGGATTTCTTTACTGGCTGTTCCCATCTTGTCTCAGTTGTGAAGTGCTTGTGAGGTGGGACGCAGCATCCCGGCACACAAGACGTGCGAGTGCCATCTTCTTGCCGTGTCACTCTGACCTCGTAAACCAGGCGCCTCTAACACCAGCCATCATCTTGGCTTGTTCAAAGCCCTGGTGCGTTCTTTATCACGAGATCCTGTGGGCTTATCCCCCGCAAAGCCTACAGATGGGTTGGAATTAGCATTAATTTTCAGTTCTACCAAAAGAACCAACTTTAGCAGAATTTGGCCTGGTTTAAGTTTTCAGTACCAGGAAGGTATTGAGCCGAGTCTGCTGGATTTGCAGAATGACCAGCAACAGGCTGCATGTTTCCGTAGTGGGCTACTGCAGATTCAGTGCTCACGAGTCATAACGGACCTCATCGAAATGTTATCTCTCTGGCCCTCCGTGTATTTTATAGTGATGTGTCTATTGTACATCTGTATTGAAGTGGTTTATCTCCGGGAATCTTTGTCCTTCTGCAAGTCCATTAAGCAGGGAGGGTAATACAAATACAGTAATAAATAAGTATCCTGGTATTTGCTTAGCTGGGCAGGGCGGGGGTGTGCTCTGACTCATACAAGGCCTCTGGAAATAATTTTAATTTTCATTACTGAGGCATTAGAAGAGATTTTTTTCCATTTGGATTTTGCTTCAAAATTGGCTTTTTCAAGAGCAGCTTCTAGGTATCTGATACTGCCCTCACACGTGGGGATGTACATGATGCTCTGCACTGCAAGCAGGCCATCCCACTGCCAAAATGTAAGAGCTGCCAGAGTAAACCTGAGATTTTCAAACTGACGGGTGATTTCAGGCTCCTTAGGTTTTTGGTGCCGATACTGAATTAATACTGCTGGAGCGCGGTGCTCTGAACTGTGAACTGTACATGCCCCTCAAATCGGATTCCCCTCGAGGTATCTCAGACAATATGTGGTGTGTAAGGCTAAGTTCAGGGACAAAAAGCCCTGGAAACCATAACTGTTCCATATGGAGCAAGGCTCTGCTTCTCGAAGCAGCCTGGCCTTTACGTTGTTTGTTACCCAGCACTGAAGGTAAATTACTCTGAAAATATAGAAGTCACTTCCCCATTTTCATTAAGAATAAACTGTTGTTCAGTTACAGATTGGTGACGATTTAACATTTTTCTCTTCTGCGCTGTTTGTCCCTCTAGCTCTCATTTACTTGCCAATTTTGTTTGCTTTTGGACAGCCTACGTGATAATTCCTGCTTTAATCCTGCTGATGGTCAGTTCATCTTGCAGAGGAATTCAGCTGCATCTCGGAGACTTCCGAAAGCTTGGGGGCAGGGTGTCAGTTTAGTATGTCTCCAGAATTTTTCATTCTTGCATTTTGGCAAAGTTCACCTTGAAAAGGGGGTCACCGCAACAAAAGTTGGGATCTCTGCTTTTGCTCTGAGCTCTGGCATCCGTTTCCTAGCTGTCTAAACTTCTCAGATGAACACTTTGGAACGTGGATGTTAAGATGCCAGTGGTGCCTTCATCACATTGGTGTCTCGCCGTAGCCACTGCGGGTGAAGCTGAATATGGAGGGGAGCACAAGTGGGAAAAACCTTAATGTGGGAGTCTTGTACAGGTGCAAGAACTAGCCTGTGAAGTTATTTTCTTTGTTGGTGCAACAGTCTCCTCCTTGCATCGGCCTGCGAAGAAAAAGCAGATTAAAGCCTCTATTTCTGACTTTGTTTTTCAATTATGTGGTTGTACAGCTCAACGCTGGGAGGGGTCGGTTTGGTTTAGTGCAAAGTTGTCAATTTGTAACCCAGTATTTCGTAATTACTCATCTTTTACTAGAAGCCGACATAGACCGGTGGCGAGAGAAGAGGCCTGAGCGGTGCGGAGCTGGGGCTAACCCACCAGATGTCTAATTAATGCCTGCTGTCAGCTGCCGAAATGTCACTCACCGATATTCTTTCTTCACAGCCACTGTTTTAATGACGAAGATTATGCACGGATGTCACTTTTTTCCTGGGTTAACATCGTGGTTGGTAAAATGACTGGCATAAATCGCGCTGCCAAATACGTGGTTGTTTCCAAGGAGAAGGAAGTGCCGTATGACTACCTTGTTCTCTGCACAGGGCAGAAATACCAGGTAAGACTGTGTGCGGAGTGAAAAAAGTAACAACACACTCCAGTTCTTCAGGGGATGGTGTTTCTGTGCTTAGCAAAGCCATAGAGCAGCCCTTAGCCAGCGCAGAACCAGGAAGCTTGCAGCCCGCCGGCATCGACTGTTTCAGTCAGCTGCAGGATTTGGAGGAGATGAGAGGCTTTACAGCTTTTGTCACCAGCAGCGTCACTGCTCAGCAGTAGCTGTGAAGCACGCTGCCAGTATTTTTGCCACCATAGCCATCAAACCTGCTGAAGAGTGGCCCAATGGACATGTGGCCCCGCCCACAGGAGACTGAGCTCCAGCTGGTCCAACACTGTATGACCTACTTCGGCAATGGTGAGAATTCCTTATCAAATTAACAACTCCTCTGGCGTGATGGCCATGCTGAGGGGCTGGATGTTATTGTACTCCCAGCTGAGTTTCCAGTGAGACTGAGGCAGTTAGTTACATGTGAGATGTGGAATCCAGCTCATCTCCAGCCCTACAGGTGTTGCTTCAACTTGGACATCCCAGGCATTTGCTTTTCTCATGTGTCATTGACTCGGTAGTCAAATGGCTCGTGTCATTGTTTTTTTCAATCTCTCTTAACGGCTCTCCAGCATATATGCCCTGTGTTCCTTTCTTCCAGGTCCTGGCTCCCACTGGAGCAGATATCAGTAAACTCCTGACTAATAGAGAAGTCGGCAGTAAGTGGCCGCAAAGGTACGCGGGAAAAGTCCCTTCCAACCATTTGACTCTGAATGACGCCCAAGACTGCCTGAAGGCAATGCACTGGCTGCAGGAAAACCTTGTCAGCGCAGAGGGTAAGGGGCATCGTCAACACATGCATGGTCACAGTGATGCTTTCTAGCCTTATTGTCCCCTTAATTCCGTGGTGTAATTGGGGCCTGATTAATTCCAACAAAGTCTTTCATCTGCTGGGCTTTGTTTTCCAGATTAATTTACAGTTTGTTGTCATTTTTGAGGCCCAGCATATTTAGCTGGGAAAGAAAGGCTGGAGATAAATTATCTATAATTATTGTATAAACCAAAATGAGTCCCAAATGTAAATCTGGCTGGAGTCATTAATTAGCCAATTAAATAATAATTTAATTTGCTGGATGCCTTTTTCTGTTGTATGGAAAAAATCTCTAGATTTGGAGTGTAGCACAAAGAAAACAGGTCTAAGTTAGAAAGTGGGTTTTCGGTATCCATCAGTTACAGATTTTCAGGGAACTGCAGGCTCCCAGTGGTTTCTTTTTAACTCTTAAAACCACACATTTGGGCAGGTGTCCATCATACCTGTGTTTCCTCAGCCCGTCCACGTGTGTATTGTTCATTAGTTCATTTGTATCCTGAAAACACTTGGAATCTTCCAGGCTTCTGAGCTGAAGTTTGAGCTGCAGAAGAGACCAAACAGTAGTGAGTTTGTGTGACTGCAGTGCTGTGTGCTGGCTCTGAGTTAGGACTTTCCACTTTGTGGAAAGTTCCTGTCGACAGGGTGCAACAGCGAGACTTCCCTAAACATCCAGAAAGATGCTGTTTCCCTGGCTCGCTCACGGAGAGTAGGGTGGGTGGTGGTGGTTACTGGGTGGTGCTGCAGGGTTCATGTCCTGCTTGGCAGGCCTTTGGGGATGAGGTGCTCAGGACACTGGTAGCTTCCTTATCATCCTGCAAATCTTGCTGTCATCAGGACAGGGGACAATACACACGACAGTGTTTCTGCTCACGTTTCCCTTGGGGTGTGATAGAGCCCTTCTGGCAGTCCCACTCCCCTGCACCCCACTACACCTGCCCTGCCCACGCAGTTCTCCTGACTCCCCATGGATACGCGCAGCTGCATTTGCACAAACAGGTGGGCTTGTTCATTCTTCCTTTTTGCTGCTGCTCATCTGTCATGTAAATCCCTCCGTGCCCGGAACCGGAGTGTGCTCCGGTACCCCTGCGCAGGAATG
>NW_010234829.1:10571-18906 GCF_000690775.1 Eurypyga helias
GTGCCCAGGAGGATGGCTCCTCAGGCAAATGGTGTCTTTGGGAAAACACACCTATATTGTGATTAATACTACGTTAACCATCATTTCATTACTGCTGCTGACTTCTGTTGGGGTATAAAGCTGGAGTAGGGACTGTCCTGTTTTCAGTTACAAGCTAAATCCACAGGTCCCAACGAGGCTGGTCTGGAGGGACACTTCGGAGGTGTGACGCCTCCCCCTTTCTGCCCACCCTGCTTCTGGCTCCAGTTCCCTTGCATTGCTCTTTCCACTTGGTGTTCTCTTACCCTGCAGATGAAAGCTCTGAGTGTCCAGCCAGAGAAGCCTCTTTCCTCCTCCCCATGCTGCTTCTTCCAGCTATATTTCTTAGGAATGTTGTTCTTCCACACTTGATCAGAGCTGTGTCCACAATCCCTACTCAGCCCCTAGCTCAGCCTGGAGACAGCCTCGCAGGCGATGGGCTCCACAGGAGCAGCAGCTTGGCTCCCGTGGAATGCAGCCCTGGGTTTGGATGTCTGTCAGCTCTCTGCAGGCCATGCTGCTGCTCTGCTGCGGTCACCTGGGTTTGATATTTGTGTTTGCCTCCATCCCTGAAGTTCTCCAGATCCTAATTTTGCCTGTGATAGGTGGTACTGTGGATTTCACCTCAAACTGTGAAGTACTGTTTGTCATATTCCTACTCACCTGCTTTAAACATGGTAGAAGTCATGAAAATTAGGATTTGCTTATGTGTAAAGCAAATGAAGGAGCTCGTAAAGCTGCATGTGCTGGTGGTTGTGGCTGCTAGGTGCTGGGGACGAAGAGCCCCAGACGAGGGGGTGAGAATGTGCCTTGGAGACCCCTGGTACTTCTGGAGGTCTTTTAAAGGGAAGTGTTAATCACTGAGCTTCCCAGTGTGGGTCTTTTTAGCCTAATTGGATGAAATCCTTGTTTGGTGGCATTGATTTTGAGAGCAACTTTTAATTAAGTGTTCAGGTAGGGTTTCCAATTGCTTTTCTTCCCTCTGTGAGCACTGGGTACCGCTTCATTCTGGATGGAATGGGTGGATGCTGTTTGGGGGCCATAAGGAGGGCAGGATTGGCCCTGGTGCTCTGTCAGTGACCATGTCCTGGGCTCTTCCTGGCTGCAGGCAAGGAGAGGCAGTGGGAGAGGCTGGCCGATACTGGGGTCTGCTCGTTTGTCCCCCAAGCTGGCCGGTGGCGTGGCAACTCCGGAGGGCCCGGGAGCAGGGCGAGCATCAGCCCCTATGCGGCTGCTGCGGCTCTGCTGATGAAACCCAGCTGCCTAATGCATGTAACCTATTATAACTGTAATTGTGACTAATTGAAATTCATCTCCTATTAGCTCTGCACTTTCCATGAAAATAAAAAGTAGAATGGGAGCAAAGTAAGGAACAAAACTGCTGTAATGGCCCAAAATGGAGCAATTATTTTTTCTCTTTACCTAAACATAGTTTACTGCCTTATTAAAAGTGTGTTTGCAGGAATACTGTGCATTAAAATTCCAGTGCATGATTCACCAACCGGAGCCACCGATGCTTTAGCTAATACTTGTTTTCTCCTTCAGCTTTTGCAAACTAAAAAGACTCGGGTCACACCGGGGTCACGGAAATCTTGTGCTTCCACTTGTGGCAAATGAGCGAGCCGGCTCTGCCGCAAGATGGTGACGCTCGAATAATAAATGATAAAACCTCTGTAACAGGCCTTATTTATGGCTGCTTTTTTCTGTGGAAGATTATGGTGTTTACTCACAGATAGATACATTTTCATGTAGTTAAATAATAAAAGCATCCCGAGGAGCTACTGTCTGTGCAGTGAACACCTGTTGCAGTTCCTCAACTACCCGCACTGCACCCTAAAAGGCCACTAATACTGCAGTGAGCCAAAACCACAAGTTGTTGGTTTACAAGAGGTCGGTGAAGGAGCATTGCTTTCCTGACCTGATGCAGCTGTAGTGAGTATTACCATGTAAACCGGAATTTTAATGTTCCTTGAGAAATGCAGGGCTTGAATCTGAGCTCATATACAGAGATGCCAACGTGTAATGCACTAGCTGAGCTTCCCTCTGAAGGGGCTGGTTCTGCTCAGTGGTGGGGACCTCTCAGTTGCCCAGACATGGCGCACAGACAGGAAAACACCTTGCTAGGCGGTGCCTTTGCTAAGCGCTTTTCCTTCCCCTCTCCCAGCCGCTGAGCCTGCTTCAGCTGCTTACACGTCTCACCCCTTGCTAATGGAAAACACGTAACTGTAACATGAGGCTGTCTGCATCCACGTACCACATCCTTGCCTGCACTGTTAGCACGTGAGAGTGCTAAAAATTAACGTACCCAAGTCTATGTTTCACCACTAGCACTGCTTATTTACTTCTTGCATCGAACCCTGCTGCAGCAGTGAAAAAAAGGGAGAAGTCTTACATTTTCTTTCTTTCTCGGCACTCTCATGTGGACAGTGCTGCCTGCAGATAAGCGTCCTGGCAGGCACAAGCAGTGGGAAGGGTGCTTTGGGCTTGGAAAGTCAGCTTAGCAATGTACACATGGATGGAATTCCCACTATCACACACCGTACTTATGCTATGTTATATATATGAATAGTAAATTACATTCATAAGTGACATGTATGAATAGTAAAAGTAGTAAGATCTCTTTCTTATGATTTCAGATGAATATGTTTGCAGATAAAGCTGTTCTGTCTCTCTGGTCACTGATGTAAAAAATAACAATGCGCTTTCCATCATTTCTGAGCACGTATCATCACGGGGCAGTGGCATTTACGGGAGATATGTTTATTTGGCAGCTTACGAGCAGCCAAACCGATACGGACAAATAAAATCACCTTGTAGGCAAAGGGGAATAATAGAACACCAGTTAATAATTGTTCCCATTAATATTCTTGGGAGCTGGGGCCTTTTGCAGGCTCTGTTTAGTACTGCTCTGTGTCTTGTGCAGTAAACATGGTCCTGATGAAGCCAGTTCAGCCCGTGCAATAATCAGATTTGGGTTGGAGGGGATGCTGTCACTTGCAGTGAGACAGAAATGCCAATGCAGAGATAAACGGGCAGGTTGGGTGCGTGAGGCACTCTTCCCTGCTCACCACGGCTTACTGCTGTGCCATGTGGGAAGACAAATGCTGCTGGATCATCGTGCCAGTTACGTGGGAGTCAGCGCTTGGCTAGATTCTGCTTGCAGGTACCACTGTGTGGTCTGTAGAAGCTGGTGCCAGCTGCTGATCAGGGCAAGCAGAGGCCATTCCTGAAACACCTCGTATTTCCATATTGACTTTTCCTTAGTTCCTCCTGACCTAAACTTTTCCTTAAGTGCCACCTGACGAGTTATTTTCGTGGAGCTCATAGTCTGCTGTATCATCAGTCATCTCATATATCTGTCATCCCTCAGCTTCAGTCTGAGACTGGGCAACCGCAGGATGGCCTGGAACTTGCGCACTGGCTTTCTCCTGGTTTATGCATGTTACTTGGAAAAGTGATGCCTGGGAGGTGTTAGCTTTTCTGCCATTTCCCTGTTCCATGCTGGAGCGTGCAATGCTTCTATTGTGAGGATGCTTACATGTCAGCTCATGTAGGTATGGCTGGTGTTTCCCCATTTCTGCCAGGGTTTCTCGGAAATGCAAGGCACTGCCTGGGTGCAGAACACAGAATACACGGGGATCGTGTGTTTGATGCACCTCATGCTGGTGGGTCAGGTTATTGGCGTATGGAAACCCGTCAGACATAACGTGTCGGAGCCGATGCCCTGGTGAAGGTCAGTCAGAATCCACGGGCTGGGTGCTCCTCCATCCACCTCGACCTTGCAGCTTGAGCTGGGCTGGTTGAATGCAGCCTGGACACAAGGGCTAATGGTTGTGTGCACAGGGTAGCCCACCAGCCCGGGCTCCATCTGCCTCTGCTTGGGCAGGAGCTTGGCTGTGGCCCTCGTAGCAGAGGGTCTGTAGCCCCCAGGAAGGGAGTTCCCCAGCTGTCCTACAGGAGCTGTGCTGATTTGCATGGAGTACTCGAAGGCTCAGCGGATCACGGAGCAGAATAAAGGTTCCTGTTCCAAGCAGGGAACAGGGAGGAGAGGAGGAATGTGGTTTATGTTAAACCATCCTTAGGTAAAGCACAAGGGTATCCAATGCCTCCCTCTTTGCCAGTAGGGCTGGAGAGCCACACTGTGCTCCCACAGGACCTGCTTCCCTCCCATCCTCCGTGTCTGCTCTCGCTCCATGGCAGGAAGTGGCACTGGCAGGAGGAGGATAGGCATGGTCCTGCCGTGTAGCCTGCACTCCCCAGTAAGTCTTTTGAGTAAGAAAAATTGAGGAGGGAGGGGAGAACAAAATAAAAGTTACTATTTTTTTTTTTTCTCCTGAGAGGATTTTCAATCCACATAATTTTCTGTTCTGGGGGCAGCGTGAATGCCAGGCTCGTGTGCTGAGTGCTCGCCGACTTTGGGAGATGTTTTGTACAGATTCTTCACTAAATTATCGTAGCTACTGTTGCCAGGTAACATTGTTTGCTTCATAGCATCAGAGCAATGAGAGGGTCAAAGAGAGCAATTTCGTGTTATTATCATCTGCGTTACACTAATAAGGTTTTATTGTATGTCTTAGACGTTTCCCCCCCCTCCCCTTTTTTTATTTTCCCTTAGGGAACGTCATTGTCTACGGGAATACAATTGACACTTACACCACGGTAGAAACCCTCTTATCCCTGGGAATTAATGGCTCCCGCATACATCTCGTGCAGCCCCCGCTCGGCTCAAACCCTTCTTGCCTTAACAACAAGGAAATCCAGCGTGCTGTTGGGGAGGCACTGGCAGAGGCTGGCGTGTCTGTTTACGGTGACAGTCTCCTGGCACAGTGGAGCGAGGACCCGGACCGTATCACACAGGCTGCTTTCACCACTGCTACAAACCCCTTCCAACTGCAGTGCTCAGTAAGTACCCGCTTCCAGTGTCTGTCCCACAGCCTGTGGTTTAGGCAAAGACCAGCAGATTCAGGTAGTCCCTCCATGGTTTGTCTCTTTTCTCTTCAGAAGATTGAACATTCACTTGTTAGTCTAGAGGATTGGGTTTTTTTTTTTAAAAATCCATGTGAAACCATTGTTGATGCCCTGATTTGGATTCAAATATATTTAAGCCACCTGACTCACCAATAGTAGTTGTTCAGTGCCAAGTGACAAATGCTCTTAATTAATTTCTAAATAATTCCTGAAACCCTTCTATTATTCAAATGCATATAGTAACTCCTGTCTATAGTTAGGGTTTGATGAAGGTTTGATTAAGACACAGTAGAGACCACTAATACCATGTAACTTAATTAAAATACATTTTAAATAGATTTCCCCCCTCCACGTGAGTCACTGCATTTTCGCCCATCTATAGTGTCGGTATCTAAGTAAATTAGACACGCACTCACGGTGTGGACCTGCTGTAAGGTTTGGACCAGGTTTTAGCCTTTCCTAATGGGCAGAATGTTCTGGTTTTCTTTATGGGGCTCCTCCATGTGCGTGAGCACTTCTGGGAGAGTCGCTTCAACACGTGTGGCCACAGGAAGCTGTCCGCCTCCCCTGGAGAGACCCCCAGGAGCTGGAGGTCCCTGCCCTGGGAAGCTCGAGGCCACTGGCTTTTCCCAACCTATTTCTTCTTGACCTATGGATAGTTAAGCCCTTCCAAATGGAGGCGAAGACTCTGTGTAGCACTTGTATCCACTAGCAGCCTCCTGCCTGTGATTCCCACACTAAAGAGAGCAGCCCTCACCAGGAAGGGAGCAGGCTGTGCAGGAATCTGCACTGCAGCAGCTCTGGGCCTTTGGGCATTTGAGCCAATATCAACTCGTGATTGGCAGTTCTTGGGGGCTTTATTTATTGAGTCCTGCAGGATAAAAACAAGGGGAGAAAATCTCCTCTTTCCTCACAGCAGCAGCTCACCTCCCTCCCTCCATCCCAGGCTGACAGATGGTTCCCAGCCTGGGGGCTGCAGCCATCCGCTCCCCTCTGGTGACACCAGCCTGCCTGTCAGCCTGCGGTCCCCTCGCCCTGGTGGGCAGAGCTGCCCTCCTTTTGGATCTGCTGGATGGCAAGTATTCCCTTAGCTGCGCATAGTTCCTCACTCGTTTTACATAGGAACATATGTAGGAACTATTTTACTATAGGAACATAGGCTGAGCCTCCTCTGTTGCTGTGCCCCTGCTGTACTGCTGTGGCTGAGGCTTCCTGCTCCCACTGCTTCCCTCTCCTGTGCCTTCCCACTGCCTCATCCAGCTGGCCGTTAGCATTTGGCGCTTGCCCTTAGTCCATAGGAAAGGTCTTTGGTGGCATAGTTGGGTATAATTGCTTTGCACTGATTTTGGGACACTTTTTTATGCTGGCTGGGGGGCACCCTTGCTTTACACTGGTTTTGGGACCTTAATTCTGCCAGCTTTCAGCTTACCCTTTGTAAGAGGCCACACGACGAGAATGCTCATAGTCGAGGCTGCTCCTGCCTCTGCCATCCGTGCTGCTGTGTTGGAGGCGAGACCTTGGGGCAGGGACTGTTCCGTGCCAGTGCCCCCCAGTTCCATGCTGGAGGGACCACTGACTTCCCGGCTCCTCATTTCTCGTGTTTCAGAGACCTGTGGGTGACATGGGTTTTCCCTTCCCCAGCACCTCTCTGAACAGGCATTTGCATCCTTAGCGAGTGTTTTGGGTCCTGGATTGTAGACGGGCTTTCACCTCTCTAAATTCACTTTTGGGCAACATAGAACCCCAAATTTAGCACATGGTGGTGATGCTGCCTCTGCTCCTGGTTTGGAGAGGTGAGAACTGTTCTGCTTCCCCGTGTCCCAGGAGAGGGACTGTGCAGGTGCCACAAGAAGACATGGGAGTTGTCACTAGCTTTTTTCTTTTGGACTTGGAGGAGGAATTTCAGGATTTAGGGTAATTTCTTTCAATGCCCTTGAAATCTTCCTGCGGGGACGGGCGATCTCATGGCTTCAGTAGATGCTGGTCCCAAGGTAAGTCCCTGCCTCAGGGCCAGCTCTGTATGGAGTAGGACAGCCTAGGGAAGTGTTTACAAAGAATGGAAGTCACAACTTTTGTCAGTCCCACAAGCCAAAATGTGGCACGTAGGCCTCTGCTGTGCTCAGTACCCAGCCCAGAACTGGCTGGCAGAGGTACCAGCTGCAGCCGTGCTGGGCTGGCTCGAGGGGGCTGATGCCCACCTAGATCCATTTTAAATAACATTCAGAACAAAGTGTAGGTTGTGATTTATGAAACTAGCCATTAATACATAATAACCTACATTTCACTTCTCCCTTCTAGGCATTTTTTAGCTTTGCCTACAGGACAGTGGATTACGAAACCTTCAAGGCGATTAATGATGCCTGCCTTGTTTTTGATGGCAGACTCGTGATCGATACCAAATTCCGCACTAACGATGCCAGCATCATGGCTGCGGGTCCTTTAACAAAGTACTCCAGGAGATATTATGTAGATGAATGGTCACACAGCAACGTCAATTCAAGGGAGGTTGGCTCTGAGCTTGCTGTGTCCATGCTGCAGCTCTTTGATCCAACCCTTCAGCCCACTCCTGCACCAGCAGAAGGCACAGATGGGCTCGTCCCAGTGTACAAGGGGTGTAAAGTCAAAGGTAGGTCAGAACGGATTTCTGCCATGCCCTCAGTGGTATTTTGGCTCTTCCATAAGCAGGGTAGGCACAGCTTACCTGAGATGCCATCTCACAGCAGCAGGCACCTCTGCACGCCTAGTGTAGTCCGTGAGAGAGGCAAGCTGCAGTAAAAGCTTACTCTCTCAATTTTTCCTATCAAGGGGCCAAGCTGTGCTTTCGCTACATCGCAGTAAATATGGAGGGTTTCCAGGGAAACCCATGTCTTTATTCCAAGTTCAAGATCAATAGAACTACAGAACTTCTCAGTGTGTGGCTACTGCACCGATAGATATAAGAGCACCAAAATGTTCACAACACGAAGCCACCAAACCAAAATAAGTTCCTTGTTTCTTTTCAGAGCCATTAGTAAACAAACAGACTGTGGGAGAAGGAGGGCAAACACCTACTTTAGTATCATCTTTCCTTATGTTTAATAAATCTCCTATTTTCCTTTATGGCAGGAGGTGTTCTTCCCGGAGGTTATCATTACTTGCATGTTTCCAAACCACAACCCCTCATCCACTTGGACTTAGAATCTACCCCATGTGACCACGTGAGTGACAGTGATCTGCTCTCTGTTTCGCCCTCTGTTTGGAAAGATGCTCTTAGGGGAGGAGGGGTATGCTTGTAAATACCCTGCATCTTAAAAATGCTTTGGGTAAGATGGGGTTAGGTATGTATTTAGAATCCTAGAATGGTTTGGGT
>NW_010234830.1:0-3034 GCF_000690775.1 Eurypyga helias
GCTAGACAGAGTTAAACCACAACAACTACGTACCATAGCGTGCCATAATTATAAAGACTGTTACTGGTATTACAGTTCTACCCCTCTCACATCTGGAAGCAATTTCTGTGTAACACAGTTGTCACTGCTTACATTCCTGATTGCTAATTGCTTTTTTTTTTTTTAAATCGCATAGCTGTTATATGCTTATTAGTATTTTGATACTGTTGTGTAATCATTATCGTGAAGGCTTCAGACTCTCCCACATGAGAGAATTGCTGTATGGTCTGTGGTTTAACAGTGCTTAGTTGCAAGCCCAGTCTTGTACAGCACCGTGTACGTGTGTTGATGTATATGTTTGATCTAGCGTACGTAATGGTCAGTCTGAAATGACAGCATAAAGCAGCCTTCCTGGCTGGCTCCTGTTCTGCACATTTTAACATGGAACATGGAGCAGAACTGTGTCTACGTGTTCTTCTCACTGTGTGGTTCCTTGTCCTGGAATGGCACGAGGAATGACTGAGCAAACATAAGGAGGTGTAATGTCACACTGAGTGCTAGACTTCAGTTCATTTTGCTACAGGAAGTTGCAAACGACAGACACCTATTGCAGTTCCAGAAGTGATTGGACAGACTGAAATAAACAAGTACTCTAGTGAGGGCTATTTAAATGTGGAGGAACTACCTCTGGTTCTAGATGTCCCTAAGCTGGAAGAATGTGTTTGTGTTTTCCCGTTCTTGCAGTCATCTTTCGGCATACTTCCAAACTTCTTTTCACTGGGTGAGGCGTGCCTGTCCTTATGCTAGAGCTTTCTAGCTCGGACTGATTAAATGAAGCTTTTCAGGCCGTAGGAGAAGTGTTGATGTGTTCAGCAGTATTGTATCAGAGCTAAAAAGGCCGCTTGGAACGTGGAAGGAGAAGCACTTGAATGAAAACCAGGCTAGTGGATCAGGATCATTACGATTGAGATAGCGGATGAGGTGAGCAGTGTAGAGCAAGCTCCAGCCCATCTGCACTTGCATTATCCAGACTCCGGATTAAGTATCCCAGGCTAATGAAATTTACTCTTGTCTCTGTGAGCCTACATTATCACTTGAGTGGTTTATCTGTTTATTTCCATACTGTAGTCAAGAGTTATTACCCTTTTGCCTGCCCTTTTTGTTCTTCACCAGTCATATGTTTAAGGCAGCAAGGCACAGTGGGAGACTGTACTGGACGAAGAGTGAAGTTGTTTGCAAGGCTGTTAAATAATCTGAAAACCACTCCTTTAGGAGCCGTTTACCTCTGATTATTTGTACCAGCTGACACCAATAACAAGCTGCTGATGGAGGCATTTCTCTTGTAAGCTCTTTCAGACCTGAATTAGCTTCCACATATGTGACTTAATCATCCTAGTGCTGGTTGTAGTTGGTGTCACTGCACTTGGCTTCTGAATTCTTGTACAGTGAAACAAATTACGGTGAATGTTTGATAAGCAGAGAGAAAATCAATTGAATGTGGGAAAATCAGTTTTGAGAATACAGACTCGTTAGTTCTTATAAAATCGTCTTGTTTATTTGTTTAGGATGCTGAGGAGTTTCCTGATCTGGTAGCTGCTTCTGATAACAGGACAAACAGGCTAGGAACTCAGAAATCCTCATTTACTCCTGCTGTCAGAAAGCAGTCTGAAGTAAGTAAACTTACATTTTTTGTTCTTGGTTTGGTTTCACTATGAATATTAGTGGTTTAAAAGGCAATAAATTGCACTGACACGGGAGGAATGAGCAGCAAAAGGCACAGTCATTGCTCAAGCCTGATTTGTTACAAAGTGCTGTACAGACTTGCACTCTCTTCAACTGTTGTGCTCGAATGAGAGAATCCCTTTAGCTTTGTAGGCATGAGTGGGATATAACCTCTCAAACTTAGGTATCTAAGTTGTAGAGATGTGATCGTTAAGCTACTCGTACTGCTTTGTAACAAATATATTTGAAGATGAAGATGCCTTTCCTCTTTTTCCTTCCAAATCTGAAAAAAGAAGGAAATTGTGAGTCTGATAAGTAGTATGGCAGCCAATAAATGATCACACTTTTAGAAGGCCACAGTAAAGTTTTCTGAGAGCCACCTTTTCTCCAGTTTGAACAACCCCAACTCTCTCCACCTGTTATCGAAGGAGCAGTGTTCTAGCCATCTGATCATTTTTGTGGCCCTCCTCTGGATCTGCTCTAACAGGTCCATGTCTTGTGCGGGGGAACCCAGATCTACTCCAGGTGGGGTCGTCCGAGAGCAGAGTAGAGCAGAGCGGGAGAATCACGTCCCTCTATCTGGTGGCCGCACTTTTTTTACACAGGCCGGGATACAGCTGGCTTTCTGGGCCTCAAGCACACACTGCTGGCTCATGTCTGGTTTTTCATCCACCGGTACTCCCAAGTCCTCCTCGGCACGGCTGCTCTCAATCCATTCATCCCCCAGTCTGTATTGATATTGGGGATTACCCTGACCTAGGTACAGGACCTGGCACTTGGCCTTGTAGAACCTCACGAGGTTAACATAGGCCCGTTCCTAAAGTCTGCCAAGGTCCCTCTGGATGGCATCCCTTCCCTCCAGTGTATCAGCTGTACTACTCAGCTTGGTGTCATTCACAGACTAAATGAGGGTGTACACTCAGTAACACTGACTGTGTTCCATTTGAATTTAATATCATCTTCACTTTACCCTTTTCCATGTGTATTTAAATATTTCCTCTTCCTCCTTGTAACCTTTTGTTTTTAAATTTCCAAGATCTATCTCCCCAAACAGCCTGGGGACAGTCGATCTCCCACACTGGATGGAACTCCCAAGGTGCATGGACTGCCAGGGAAGCAAGCTTCGTCTTCTGTATTAGAAAGAAAGAAAATGCAGGTAAACTAATGTTTGAAAAGAAGCTTACAACTCAAAATGCCAAAAGAAATTAGAATATAAGACTAAGTCCATGGTCACCTGCAATTGTATTCATACTTTGTCGTTCATACTTTGAGATAAGTGACAAGATCCTCTTGATTAAAAGCACACGGTGATGGTAATTGATAGCTCCCAGTT